>NW_015243135.1:0-584 GCF_001447785.1 Gekko japonicus | reverse complement strand
CCCCCCCCCAAAAAAAAGTAGCCGGGATTAAGAAGCGGGAATAAAGCCGTGTCCCAGGATCTGACTCTGACCAGCTTTTGGCAGGGGCAAAAAGTCATTCCCCGGGCGCAGAGGGAGGACTTCAGGAAGGCCAGTCGCGTGAACCTGGATGGCTCTCCCGGTGAGGCTGTTGCCTGGGCCGAAGGAGTTGGGAAAGAGCTGGTAGAACCATGGACCACTGAGGGAAGAGTGGTGGTCTGGGTGGACCAGGGGGGCTCCCAACAGACAGCTCCAACCCATCATTACAGGCTCAACAGACAGACATTCAAGTGGTGATTTGTCAGTGTTGCAATATATCCTTCCGTTAGGACAGCTTTGAAGCCATTCCTCAGGACTCAAAGAGGTCTCTGCCAATGCTTTCTCGTGGCCCTTTTTCCTTTCCGGGGGGCGGGGAAGAGGGCTGGGAAAGCTTCAGACCAATTTCGGGTCATCCAGTTCTTCGATTTGATGCAGCACAGCCTCTACCGGAACGGACACAATGTTTGTCTGGAGCTGGCGTGCTGGGGGAGGGGTGATAAGAGTGCGGCAGAGAGGGTTGACTTGTG
>NW_015243134.1:0-584 GCF_001447785.1 Gekko japonicus | reverse complement strand
CTACTTTTTATCATGCTGTTTAGGTAATACAATAACCCAATACATAGCAGGTTGCGATGAAAAATTGCAAATAAAAAGAAGAAGTGATCAAACAAAGTGATGAAGCTATAGGTGCATCTTCCCACTGAGGAACGGCGGAAGAGTCTTGGATTTTTCAGTTTAGGAAAGAGACAACTAGAGGGGAGCGATGACAGAACACGGGAAGGCATCGAAGACCTGGTCTTCACTCAGTCTCCCATTGGCCTGGCCACTGAGTCAGCCATTTCTGCTTCTGTCTTTGGAATTTCCTTCTTCAAAGAAAGTTAGGCTAAACTTCATATTGCCACTTCAGTGACCCAAGTCACCCTGCGGAGTCTCGTTGGTGAGTTCTTGCAAACATGTTTTCTCCATCTCTGCACCTGAGATCAAACCCAGAGCCCAGATGTTGCAGATTCTTTCCATTATAATTATTAAAATCATAGTGATTCCCCAACCCTCCATCTCCCCAAAACTTAAGGGAATTCTCCAAAGTTCAGTCTGGAAGCCAATAATGTAAACATCAGAAGCAAGCACAAATTGATGTAATGTCTTGCAGCAGGCCTGGG
>NW_015243133.1:0-584 GCF_001447785.1 Gekko japonicus | reverse complement strand
CAGTGTGCTCCCCCAGAAAAAAGGCCCTGCCATAGCACACTGTCTTAGTACGTGAGGTCAGAGTGCCAAAATCCTAATGACTGAAAAGTTCTTGAGACAGAGGCACTACAGCCTCTTCCCATTTTAGGAACTTGTCCATGAAGTGCTTGGTTCACTTTCCACAGACAGAGCTGAAGGAGAAAGCTCTTTGTTTATCGTTGTGGGGAAAAGTATATGTTACCTTTCAACACAATTGGATGTGCCCTCCTGTCTGTGGACTGGATCCTACCACCTTCTCTGCTGGCAAATGAGGGACATGGAGCCACTTTTGGTGAATGAAAGAGCATGCCAAGGGTAGTGGGATCTGGATGGAGAAAAGTCACATGGTACAGGGGCTGCAGTGGAGAGAGGAATTAGGCAAGGCTGAAAGGGAAAGCAATTAGGCTCCAATGCTGTCAGTCCTAAGGCCTGGACCAAATGTTGGCGTTGAACTTCCTGGGGTATTACACATAGGCAAACACTAGCATTACATGCCACCTTCCTATCACCCCCTCATTCTGTTGGAATAGGATATGCCTGGTGTACAAAGAAGCAGAGAAGAAGAC
>NW_015243132.1:0-584 GCF_001447785.1 Gekko japonicus | reverse complement strand
ACTGAAATATCACTATGAGGGTAGGGAATGGAAAGGGAGTTCAATTATGGAACGATGAGCTAATTTCAATAGCTTGTTTTAGCCATTAAGCCTTTCACGGAGGCTTTATGGATGTTCTAATGCCTCCTTGCTAGATTTGCAGTGTAATGGAAATCTCGTTCCTACACGATAAGGAGTGTCCTGCGATGTAAGGTCACTTCCATTTGTACTCATTACAGCCCTGGAAGGGCATAAGGAACAGGGGGCGGAAATTATGTAGCACTTATTTTGGCTGTACGGGACGGAAAAAGTTTGGTCTGGAGGTAGTCTTCGACAATAGCTGGAAGCAATGTATCCTGGTTTGTCCCATTGCCGTGGCCGATTTTTCAAGATTTCATAGTACTAATTCATAACGTTTATCCAGCAATCACACCAAAAGTGCCGATGAACTGCAGGCAGCATCCCTAGTGAATGTTGCATTATTATTTTTTGTCTGAAAGCCAAAGTGCTATGTAGACTTTTCGGGCATAAAGGACGATGCTCCCCTAGAATATGAGGCAAACTAGAGAAAAATGGGGGGTGCCCTCAGAGCAAGGCAGTATTCC
>NW_015243131.1:0-584 GCF_001447785.1 Gekko japonicus | reverse complement strand
TGATATTACCTCATTGTGCAAGATATTATGTATTATAAACAAGAATTTTAGAGAAAAGGCTGTGGAATAGGCCTGAACCAGACAAGACATTGGGCCACGGGCCAAGATGGGTTTCTCCCAACCAAAGTCTCCTTCCCCACAGCCAGAGAGCAGCTTTGGGGAATTTATTTCCCTGAACACACCAGGACCTGATTCAGCCTGCAACTGTGGTATTGTATGGGGAAGCTGAAACAGTCACGGAAAAGTGTTTTTAGCCTTGTTGTGGGACAAATAATGCCCCTGAGGCTATTTGGGTTAATGAAAACGGCACAGCAGGGAAAACTGGAGGCCCTTCTCCCACCTCATGCTACAGTCCCAATCCAAATCAGGCCCTCATATACTTAGGGGAATAAGTTCCCTCTAGCTACCATTTGGCTGCAGGTAAAAATAATTGCGTTGGGAGAACCTCACATTGCCCAGTTTCTCTTTTACTTCTGGCTGTAGTGGTTAGAGTGTAAGAGCTGTGAGACTGAGGTTTGAATCCTCATTATGCCATGCAAACATCCCTCTTTCTGAGCCTAACCTCCCTCTCAGGGCTATTGTGA
>NW_015243130.1:0-584 GCF_001447785.1 Gekko japonicus | reverse complement strand
GGTTCAGACAGCCAATCTGTTCTGTGCATGCTCCATGCATTCAGACATCCGGCCACGTGCAATGAATGCACGGGGAACTGAAAACACCACTTGTGATGTGGTACCTTTTTAACCCGGCTCCAAAGCATCCTACGACGGGGTGAGTACTCCTGGGGAACGCCTGACAGATGTAGCTGTGTGACCACGCCTATTTAATCCGGAGGGGAGGGGTGGCTATGTCGGGCCAAACTGCTTGTGTGATCACACCCAAAGACTATCCTCATTGCGGAAATAACTAGGCTGACACATCTTTGTCCCTATCCAGTTACATTTAGCTAGGACCAGAATGTGACTAGGAAATGCACATTTGGATAGGAATCCAACATCCCATTGAAACTAACTCAAAGGAAAGGCATATGCATCCCGAAGTACATCTGCCAACCTGCCCCAGTGGGTCTTGTGCCTATTTATCTATGAAACATATGCACTGCCTCCCCCAGAGACATGTTGTATGCACAACTAGAGCTGGATCAGGATGAGTATATTGACATACGATGCTAGTAGGCAATCATGGCTGGCTCGCTCACTAGGCGTTCACCTAGAGC
>NW_015243129.1:0-584 GCF_001447785.1 Gekko japonicus | reverse complement strand
CTCCTAACCACTACAGCAAACTGGCTCCTTCATGTATTCATGTATTCATGTGTCTTTTGCTGTCTGTTATACTGGTTGTTTTTGGGGGGAGGGGGGTTAGGTTTAGGTTGTTCGCTTACCCTGTAATCTACCTTGATTCTGGACTCTATGCCATTGTACTCCGCTGAGGACCCTCCCTTCCCCAAACGCCGTCCGAACACCTCCAGGAATTTCCCAACCCCGAGGTGGCAACCCAAAAGCTTACAGATGACTCCTGCTGGATACAGCTAGTTATGGCCACAAATATGGCCTCCTTTGCTCTTCCTGTACAAAAGGAAAGTACTTTCCCCTTGGCAGTGATAGGAAAGGAGGTCTAATTCAGGAAAGAAGGAAGCGGGGAAACACTAAAAAATCCCCACGGTGGTGCAAGGAGAGGAGGGACAGGGGGAAGGAAAGGTGGAGGACGGAGGACGGCTTGTGGGCTGCTTCCCCCTGAAGGATGCTTCCCAGCAAAGGGGGAGGTGGCTGGTGACCCTCCGGCCACTGGTTTGCACCCCTCTCTCCTGAACTTCCAGCGGGTAACAGAAAGTGTCTCCTATTCTGCA
>NW_015243128.1:0-584 GCF_001447785.1 Gekko japonicus | reverse complement strand
CTCCAAGTGAAGGACAGGGTATAAATCCTTCTCTTCCCCTCTCAGTGGCTGGAGGCAAACTTGGGGGCACTAAATATATTTCCTAGTTGATGCTAAAATGCCCAAGACTGCCCCTGTTGGACATCTCCCATTGCTTTCCAAAACAATTATATCCAATTAAATTGAGCTCAGAGACCCAAGGACCAAAGGTTTCCAGTCCAAACATGGCACCACAGAGACAAAATCTTTGGTGTCGGACTACAACTATTTTGAGGCAATCAAGGCATTTCCCCGAGTAAACTCAACTATTTCAGGTTATTTTTGTGCTCTCATCAATGAGATCTTTTGTACTTCGTGCCTCAAGGTTGTGAAGCCTGATGCAGCGGCATGTTTGACTTTGATCATGCAAAGCTGCTTTTTTTGATCGTACAACCTTTCTAATGCTAGTGTGATCGTTGGCTCCGCTCAGCTTTTTGCTAAGTGTTCCAATGAAATGGGAATTGGGTTTGGTGGTGAGCAAGCATTAATTTGAGTTTTTGTGGCTCAAACACATATGATTCCTAGAACCTATTTCCCAAGTTTATCCAACAAGCTCTGTGAGTAAT
>NW_015243127.1:0-584 GCF_001447785.1 Gekko japonicus | reverse complement strand
GTGCGACTGAACAACAACAGCAGCAGCCAGGAGTGGAATATGGACTTTTGGACTGAGAAAGATACAGGTGAGGAGATGGGATAGGACTGAGGTTCAGGACGGAATGCAGGGTGGGTCTGCTTCCTCCTTTAGAGAGATGACATAGCAACGTGGGGTTTTTCCCACAAAGGGATTTCCCCCCCTGAATCTCACAAGTGCTCATTCAGTTCAACATGCCACAACATTCCTGTGCACATCATGCCCTGATGTCTTGCCATATTGCTCATGGGGAAGCATACCCTCTACACGAGTCTCCCAATCCACACAAGGAAAGTGAGAGCCATTGCAGAAGTTTTCCACCTTCCTCTGATGACTG
Organism: Gekko japonicus; assembly: GCF_001447785.1. Classification (NCBI taxonomy): domain Eukaryota; kingdom Metazoa; phylum Chordata; class Lepidosauria; order Squamata; family Gekkonidae; genus Gekko; species Gekko japonicus. Next base: position 229 of record NW_015243127.1, on the reverse strand, counting down.
TCTGTGTACCAGCTCAACCTAGGTTTCCTCAAACAATGAGGAACTGACATATGTTAAGTGCTCCTCCTGCTTCTGCTGGGAGTGGACTGCATAGAAGGAGGTGTCTGGGTGCGCAGGCATTGGGATATTTAAAGGTAAGGAGCAAGAGGCCTTCAGCTAGCCTTGAAGAGCTTGCCCAAATTAAAACACACCCAGAAGACCAGTGGTGTGCTGCTTGCGGAGGTAGCTG
>NW_015243126.1:0-584 GCF_001447785.1 Gekko japonicus | reverse complement strand
CCAGTAGATTTACCAGCCTGCACATATTTTCAGCTGGAGAGGCGCCCACACTGTGCTGCAAGTTTGATGTGGTGAAAAGTGGGAGGGAGAGGAGAGGTATAATTTGTACCTCTGCAATCAGGAATGGAGTGTTATGGGATGATTCACCGAGCCACCAAGCCAATGCCATTCCCCCTTCTCCCACACAGCTGGGATGAGCCTTTGAGTCATGAATTCCAGCATGAGACTCTGGTTTAATCTGTAAACATCGCCTATGAAGGTCCGAAAGGCACCAGTCACTTTTGAACACTTGAATCCACGGGTGTCTCTGAATTCATCAGCCTGCTGGTGGCATGAGCTCGGAATTCACCATTTGTGAATTCAGCACGATGCCACCCGCGTACTTGAACTGTGATTGGCTAGCTGTGCGTCACATGGGCTCCGGCCAAACAGGCAAAGTCGCTTTGGTGAAGACACGGCAGATGATTCAAAGACAAAGCTAACTTTAAAAAGTTCAAATGAAAATTCAAGTGTGCGTTCTGTCCTTGGGATTTGATTTGCAAATTTGGAATGAAAAAGTTATCTGAAGCTGCATCCTTTGCACA
>NW_015243125.1:0-584 GCF_001447785.1 Gekko japonicus | reverse complement strand
ACAACCCTGTGAGGTAGGGTGGGCTGAGACAGTGTGAGTGGCCCCAGGTCCTATGCCTGGCAGGTCCCCCCCGAATGCAGAAACCCCAACCCTGTTTGTGGGGCTTCTCTGTTCTACCGATTACGCTGAAGGCTGCTGAGTTTGGTATCAGACAGAGTGGAGGATGGATGCTGACCAGCCTCCCTGTGGAGTAACCTACCACATTTCTTGGGAGTTTTTCTGCACCTCTCTTGGTCAGTGCTGAAGCGGGGCAGGCTAGACAGACACGAGCATCACTTGTCTCCCTCTTCAGATTGCAGCTCCCACGTTGCTGCTGTACGTGGATGCCGGCAAGGACACCATGGTGAAACGTTTGCTGAAACGCGGCGAGACGAGCGGGCGGGTGGACGACAACGAGGAGACCATCAAGAAGCGCCTGGATACCTACTACAAGGCCACTGAGCCCGTCATCGCCTTCTACGAGAAGAGAGGGATTGTCCGCAAGGTACGCCCCTGTTGACTTTTTTTTGTATTCCGGGAGCCCACCCACTCACACGGATGTAGTGGTTACAAGCAGGGGACTAATCTGGAGAACCGGGTTTGAT
>NW_015243124.1:0-586 GCF_001447785.1 Gekko japonicus | reverse complement strand
ATAAATTACCTGCCTACCATTTTTTCCCTTCTCGCCTTAACACAGAGTACTCCGTCTTTCTGTGTTATACCTCTGAGGAGGCCAGTCACAGCTGCTAGTGAAACGTCAGGTCCTACAATGCCAAGACCACGGCCATACAGCCTGGGAAATCTACAACTAATTATGAGTTTGTGTGTGTTGCAATAGTTAGCATTTGTTGTATCTGTAAAACCTTGTAAATGAATTAATTAAAAAACCTGGAACCAAGCCACACGATACACTTTCCTGGGAATGGTCTTAGATCAGGTCAACAGGTGTGGTCTGGGAGTTCTGTACTTCCTCTCTTCTTCCCAGCACATCTGAGAATGCCTAGACCACGTCTGTCGATGCAATCCAAGAATGCACTTGGGGAAAATGTAGCGTCAGGCCTAACAACACATTTCAGAGTCTGGGGCCACTCTGAGAACTTTCAGTCAGGCATTAACTTTGAGCTCCCCACAGAAAACCCAGGTCCCACCCAGGCGCATGACGGCCTGAGTGGGGTTTTACTGTGTTGGGTGGGGAGAAGGTGTTTAACCATATATCTAATTCCGAAGTCGCCCCCTGG
>NW_015243123.1:0-584 GCF_001447785.1 Gekko japonicus | reverse complement strand
CCCCCCCCAAACATGGGAGTAATAAGACTCCATTGCAGGGCTGTCATAAGCCATTTTTCCCCATATCCCACCCCCACCCCATGCTCTTACCTCTCTTGCAACCCGCAATAATGACAGCAATAATTTTGGTCTGTATTTGGGTTTTGTGGTGCACTTTTTAAATGATCACAGACTCAAAATATTCAGGTTTCCCCCCAATGCAAAATACTGTAAAACCAGAGCTTGAGCCCTGTTTTTTGTTCCAGTTGGAAAGAGAGAGATCACAGTTATGCTCAAATCCTGGATTTTCTCCACTGTTTCCTTTTCCAACTGCTGTCATCTTGCCCCACCCTTGAGAAGAAGGCTTCGAAAGTAATCTTCAGCCTGTTTCATTCCCAATTTGCCTCCTGGTGAACAGGAATCAGGCTTACGTTTGCCCAGGAACTTGCATTCAGATGTTGCAGCCAACTGGAGTCTGTTTGAAGGCCTCCCAAACCAGGAAGCTTTCCACTGCGCTCCAAGTGTGAGGGGAGGAGGGAGGGAAGTGGGCGATGGGTGCCATTTTGGTGCCTGTCACAGACAGAGGTTTGAATGTGGCCTTTGCC
>NW_015243122.1:0-584 GCF_001447785.1 Gekko japonicus | reverse complement strand
TACTGTCTTTAGTAAGTTACAACAATAACTAAGGATGTTATCCTGTACTAACTAGTATTTTATCCCTATTGCCATTGTATGAGATACTTTACCCCAAGCAAACCTTGTGGTTTCACAGTCTAGTGATCCAAGTGGCTCAGTGAAGTGCACCAGAGTTAATACTAGGAAATTACCAAAAAACATTACCCAATCATTGGCTGCATTCATAAGAGTTCTGTCCTTTGCACTAGAAGACTTTTTCTGATGTACAGCAGAGGAAGACAAGGAGATCGTGTGGCTGTCCAGGATACAGCTGTTTCCCATATCAGGGATGTTTTGCACATGTATAACATTCTGGGAAGATAATTAAAGTCGGGAATCATAATAACTTCTTCCATGGTCCTCTGAGGCACTATATGATATGGGAAAGCACAAAGCTTGAGAACAGTGCATACCATTAGAGTGCCTAATGATAGCTAAGGACTCTCTCTAATTTCCATAGGTATCCATAATATAGTTGTATAGAGATTTGGGTGTAAAGCCTAATTTTGCCAAAGCTTGACTGGATTACAATGGGAGACTTAATATTTTCCTCATTTTCCTTT
>NW_015243121.1:0-584 GCF_001447785.1 Gekko japonicus | reverse complement strand
TCAGCTTAGGGGGAACACTGGTTGCATCTAGTTTACCAAAATCCATCCCGTGTCCCCTGGCTGCCCCCCCTCTGCATTCTCCCTTAATGTCCAGGCACCGCTGTCCACAGCCGCTCACACATCTGTTCGAGGCTGCCGTGACCTTGAATTCAAACCTTCCTTCCCGGCAGCGTAAAAGAAGTAGCCAACTTCTCCTCGCCAGGTTCTTGTGCCGCAAAGGTAGCGCTCACAACCCGGAGAGCGATGACACTTCTTGAATTCCCCCCCACACCCACTTTATCTCCCTCCCAGTCCACCCAGTGGGTCCCTTTCTGGTTCATTCAGTGTCCATCCTCCGTTCCGTTTCCTTGGCAACCCTGAGTGCGCATCCTGGAAAACTTTATCCGAAATCTGCTCTGGGCAGCTCTCCAAATCCATGCTAACCCGATTAGGTGTCTCTGGAGGCCTTGCCGGCTAATCAAATTAGGTTGCTCTAATGGCAGCGAGGACTTTGAGTGGGCAGAGAACAGTAAAACAGAGTGTATACTTAGTGATAATTATACTTGCTGTTGTGTCATTGATTTATTTGCCTTTCCCCTTTTTTT
>NW_015243120.1:0-584 GCF_001447785.1 Gekko japonicus | reverse complement strand
TTTTTTTTTTCCTGGAATGCACCCAATATTACTAGTTGGAGTAGAGACTGAAGTGAAAGGGGAATTTCCATTTCAATTGTTCTATATATCACTGGAAATTTTTAGAGTCCATTTGGGCCCCTTTTTGTGGGGAGAAAAGCACGATAAAATATTTTAAATAAATTATGTGGGCAAGCTGGGAATGCTGAGAAACAAATATTGATGGCAGATGCTGGAGTGGTTTCAACATTTATAGATTCAACAATACCATCTGTAGCTATTGTTTTATGCGTCTCTTGTACCTCTGCGTACATATGATCATAATTAAAGAAAGATCATTGCAAATCTTCTAATTATGATTTGTTATTAAACATATATGGAGTCGTGATGTCAACTGGAGGCAGGGGAACGGCATACCTGGGCCCCATGGGCCCCGGCCCAGTCACTGTATTTGTGGATATACTCCAGGGTATTAAGAAGAGATAAGGAAAACAATTGGATAAGTACTTACTACTTGAACAACAGTGCTGTGATCTACAAAGCATGGAATTTCCTTCCCTGCCCTCAAATTCTGGGGTACTGATGGGATTATATTCATACAGGAG
>NW_015243119.1:0-584 GCF_001447785.1 Gekko japonicus | reverse complement strand
GAAAATAGCACCCACGCCCCATGTCAGTTCATTCACCAGATGTGCTTCTTCATTGTTTAGGATGCTCATCGTAATAAAAGAGAGAAAATAGGAGCCAGTCCTGCACCTGGGTAATAATATAAATTAATCACACTAAAGCTCTTTGGGAATCAAAGAACTGAATTATCTGCTGAATACAGTCTGATTTCAGGGAGTACTTTTTTTGTCATGAGGAAAACTTAATTAAAACTGGAACTTTCCATAGAGAGAAACAGCATGGAAGAAATCGAAAAGATGCTTTTGATGCCACAGTCATGACCTGAATGCTTTCTCCTCACAGTCATGAAACAGGTTGTTTGTTGGATATGCTGAAAGACAGCCGATGCTGGACCCCAACAAAGAGAGAAATCTAATATTACCTCCCCTGAGAATTCAGTTTTGGCCAAGGACAACGAGTGGGCCAGGCACAATTCTAATTACTGTCTCCCTCTCTTCCAGCTGCTGCAAGTCCTTCTGCTTGAAGTAGCATTCAGTGCTTGAAATTAAACTGTGAAATGAAGAAATATCACCACTGACTAGGGCTGCCGGCTCCGGGTTGGGAAATA
>NW_015243118.1:0-584 GCF_001447785.1 Gekko japonicus | reverse complement strand
TACCAGTTACCTGATGCTGCAGCCATCTTTGCACACCCCCATATCCCTGTCCTCAGCTGTCCCGTCGGTCGCCTGGCAAAGCTAATACAACCGGGACAAGAGTGGCAGAGAAAACATTGAGGAAGAGGCTGCTCAGAAAGCAAATAGAACCCAAACACCCTCCCAGTGAGGCATCCCGGCTAATACTGAAGAGTGCTTAATGAAAACCGGAAGGATACCCTTTTCGTGGAAGGGTTCAGATATAGACTGCGGACTTAATTTTAGCAATTCTCCTCATTAAACGGGACTTTAGGAGGAATGCATTGCGGCACTGAGCAAATGCCCTGAAGAATAAACAAAATGGCGCAGGGGCAATCCTTTCATCCCCAAATGACCTGAAGCGACGGCAGGAGCAATTCATATAAATATGGGGATTTATAGTGCAATCTCAGGTGGAGTTATTCCGGTTTAATCCCGTTCATATCGATGGCCTCAGGGTGGAATACCTCTGCATAGAACGGCTCTTGTCAGTCACTCCAAATCTGTTTTGGATCATCCAAAGATTAAATAAGGAAGATGGTTGGGGAGGAGTCTCCTCTCTGGAG
>NW_015243117.1:0-584 GCF_001447785.1 Gekko japonicus | reverse complement strand
AGATATACCATTTATGGCCTCACTGCTTTGGATCAAACGGGCAATTGCTGACAAATGTTCAGGACAAAAGAGACCAATGCCTTTCTCAGGTGGCATCACATCCACTGCTGTTCTGTAGCATCCCAGCACTGGCCCTGCGAAGAAGTCAATGCCAATACCATTAAAATCAATAGGATTATTTCCTCGGTCTTTGCTAATTCTGAGTTTCAGTCGGTGGCAGGTGCAAAGCCCTAAATGCAACAATCCCACTATGGAAACCGCTCTGGGGGAAGGGGGTGGAATTACTTGAGCTCCAAAATACACCAAGCACAACAAAACTAACTGGATGATCCTTGATGTGTGAGCGCAAGAGTCCAATTATCGCTAATTCAGATCTTAGACCCAAATCAGAGCTGTTGATGAATAATGGATTAGGCACTTTGCAGAAGCATCAACGCCAAGATGAATATGGAGGAAAGAGAAGCTGGGGGCGGGGTTCTGCTTTGTACATGGGAGATGGGAGATTTGCTTAATACGTACACACAAATTGCATCCCCCGTTCTCTTGATATCTCGAACACAAGCTCAATTAACAAACGACGTGTT
>NW_015243116.1:0-584 GCF_001447785.1 Gekko japonicus | reverse complement strand
AAAAAAGCCCTCCAGGCTCAGCAACCTGTCATGTCAAGTGCTCCTCCATGCACTCGTCGGAGTTTGGCTCCTGCTGTCCTTTCGCTCTGACGAAGGCTCTCTAATTTGTAAACATTAATAACCATTATTATTATTAAAAAGGGAAGAAAGTGAGTGGCCCTGTGACTAATTATTGTAAGTGTTTTCAACGAGGCTCCACTCGTCTCTTTCACGGAACTATCCCCCTGCTGTGCCGACCAGATTGTTACAGTGATCGGATCTTTCCTTGGCCCTATTAATTCTGCCCAGAATAACAGCACGGCAGATGCCAAAGAGAAGGCGAGTCTGATTAGCATAATTCTTTTCAAAGACCATTTCCTTCCCCAAAGGCCACCGTAGCCGCTCTCCTATCTGCTTTCTGATCTAATTACATCCAGGAGAATTCAGACACTGATGAGCTTTTGCGGCAGATGCCACTTCTCAGATAGGAAGTCCCCTTCAGGTTAGGAAAACAGATCAGAGCATCAATTGAAACGGACGGTCCTGTTGTCGCGTCCTTCTGTCCAGCCAGCCACCTTCCTTGGGATAAAGTTGCTTTGTGAACA
>NW_015243115.1:0-584 GCF_001447785.1 Gekko japonicus | reverse complement strand
TGAGAGAAAAAATGGCTGGAAAATGGTCACCATAGTTATGCTCTAGGAATTTCCCCGTGTGTCTGTGATATTTACCATAGAGATTAGGGAAAATCCTTAGAGCATTACCCAGAACTGGTCACATCTTCCCTGAATTCCACCTTCCCCAGGCAATGCCTTCAAAATCTCCCAGCATTTGCCATGGCAGTACTGGCAACCCTGCCTGTTGTATAGACCTGAATAGGGTTCTTGGTAGACCTGCTTAGGATTGCTCTCTATGCCTCCCCAACCTATACCATTTCTCTAACCTGAAACATCCCAGGGAGCTGCTATTTGCATTCTGGGGAAATTTGTGTGTACTTATGACAAGTAGTGGCTCCTTGGGGCCATTTCATTAAGGAAAACCATATGGGGGCGTTAAGCACCCTTTCTTTGCGTGGTGCAGTCCTGATCCAAGTTGGGCCTGTGCATAAACATGCGATTGTAATTTTGACTTGTCTTTCAAAGGCTTTAAAGCACACTGCATGACCTAAGGCCAGTAGCACACTTCAAGCCTAGACTACCTCATAAGGTTGTAAGAATTAAGTGAAGGATAAGAGCAGGGA
>NW_015243114.1:0-584 GCF_001447785.1 Gekko japonicus | reverse complement strand
TAATTATTCCTCCCTTCCCCTGACAAGAAGGCAGGCAAAAACCAAATCAAGTCCCTTAGAAGCCAATTGTAGAGGACTTGGGGGGGGGGGATCCTGCTTAGGGCCTGAAGCAACTAGTTCATCCTAAGTAGCCCTGGGGAGGATAGTTGTATAGTTAGGTAACTACAGGCTCGTAGCCGGGATTTTTTTTGGCTTGTCAGGTGGTTTCCCCTCCTTGGGGCAGCCATTATATGTCTGTCCATATACAACAAAATGGGGGGGATTAAGATAGAATTTAACAGCTCAAAACACCCCCACACACAAGTGCCTAAAGTGGCCTTCAGTGATTGAGTCACTAAGCCCAAACACGGGGAAAACACATTACACCAAGCAAGCAGATCTTCAAACAGTGTATTTCTCTGACCTCTTCAGCTCTTCAAACATAACTTGCTGCTTTTCCCAACCCAGAAACGTTGTATCAAGCAAACTTTCATGTTATTACACTTAAAATACTTAAGATGTGCCCCCCTCATTTTGCCCAGTTTCAAATGAGCACAAAACTATTTGGTTACTTTTAAAAAGTCATGATTTATTTGCAGTAGATC
>NW_015243113.1:0-584 GCF_001447785.1 Gekko japonicus | reverse complement strand
GCCCCTCTCTTCTAAGCAGGATTACAAATATTTTAATGATTGTTCTTCATTCACCACAGATAAAGATTATTCATTGAAACACTCAGACAAATACGCTAACAACCAACATTTAAACAGAAGAGGCTGCAGATTTCCCGCCGCTATGTTTTCCATATTGCTGCTTAATGAGCAGAATGAGGAGGGGAAGGGTTTGGGGGGGGCTTCATGGGGGGGGCTTCATGGTTTATCACTTCAAACTCCTGTAAGGGATTCCACCCACGCCTGCCTGCGAGTTGAAACTTAGTTAGGCACTGCAACCCTGACGTCAAGCCACCATCTGCCAAAAAGCATTCAAAAATTCACCATTACCTGCCCTATATAGAGATTTGGGCTGCTAAATTAAGCAATAACAATAGAGGCTCATGACACTTCTTGGGTTTAATCACTGACTCAGGCGCTGATGGCTTCAAGCACAGCCAATGGCCATTAACCCCATCAACTCATTAACACCCCTAGCAAGTGCCCTGCACCTCAATTATTAATGCTGGTTCACAGAAGGAGGGGGGGAGAAGGGGAAGAAGCCATCGCTGCGGGTGTTTTGAGCA
>NW_015243112.1:0-584 GCF_001447785.1 Gekko japonicus | reverse complement strand
TTAACCACTACACTACACTGGCTATTGCAGAGATTAGGCTCTGCATGTCCATGAGACATGTTCCCTTGTTTCTACCATCAGAAATGTTAAGATCAACTCAGTGCACCTTATGCAGGGTTTATCGACATCCAAGTTCAATTACTTAGTGGAGAGCCTGTAAAGTTGTCATTTCAAGGCTGGGATTGAACACTGGGTGGAGAGGCATAATTGAACTAGATTCATATCATTTTTAACTGATGTATCCTAGCCTTTAGAAAGGGATAGGGTAGACTGTTTAAATCAATACAGATCTGTTTGGAAATATAAAATTGTCCAGTCCAATTCTGCACCTTCACTTACCTGTCTGGGTAGAAATTGTGTCTTCTGGGCATGGAGAGCAATCGTAACAACAGTATGGTTCCCCTTGCCGAACAATCTTGCTGTGTCCTAGAGGGCAGATCTCAACACATTTGGAATGAGGCGGTGTCTAACCATAAAAAGGAGAAAAGTAGTGGACAACTGCAAAGAGCACTAATCCCTCTGTATGAACCAACATGGATCACAGCACTTTACAGCCACTGGTCTTGCCATGATTCTACTTGACC
>NW_015243111.1:0-584 GCF_001447785.1 Gekko japonicus | reverse complement strand
ACACACACACACACACACACTGAGAGATCTCTTTGTATTGTGGAAACAAAGCACTTGGATTTAATTAGGGGAATGTGCGTATAATTAAATACAGTGTCATTTTCCTGAGACTTTCCCATCACTCAAGATCACTGGGGGGGGGGAGCAAAAGAAAAGAAAACGCAAGTAGATACGGTCCAGGGTGGAAACTGTGGCGCACCCCATAGGGTTGTACATTATTTACAAATCCATGCAAATCCATTATGTACGCAGCGCTGACCCCTGGGGATTGGGACCGTCATGTCACTCGGCGTCGCCAGGGTAAATCTGCACGAATGCTGAGAGGAGGTCGCAAAATGGTATGGCTAAGATGTCCTCAGCAGACATCTTCTCGATTGTGAATTCGCACAGAGTCGCTGGGTGTGCTGCATGTGCTCATAAACATGGACTTAAGCCCCTGAACGCTTTCACAAGAGTTTGATCTGTACAGGCACAGCAGTGGTATGTGGGTTGAATGGGCGACAAGGCCAAAGCAAACCCGATCCACTGAAGCAAGATGGCTGCCCTCTTGAAATGGCCGACGCATAAAGGAACATGGCATTGGG
>NW_015243110.1:0-584 GCF_001447785.1 Gekko japonicus | reverse complement strand
CGTGTTCATGTGTGCTAGTGTGAGTGGGATGGGGCTCGCCTTTTCTTTCCTTGTCTTTTCCTTTCTACTCTGGGTGACTTAATTTAATTGAAATGCCAGCAGAGTAACCAGTACCGTATTTCACCAACTAGAATGTGCACATCTTTAATAGCAGCTCGATCCTGAGGGAATTGTTCAGATGATCCTTCCTTATAGATGCTCATGCAGAAATGTAAAAAGCACACAGGGGAGTGCTAGACAGAGGTGAGTACACAAGCAAAAACAAAACATAATCAGCTTAATTAGGCGCTGCCTGAGAATGGAAATGAGAATCCGAAGAGAAGAAACAAAAGGAAGAGAAGCATGGAGGTTGGCGGCTGCTAAGGAGACAATCAAGAACAGCAAGGTTGTGCAGCTCTTCAGGAGTGGCATCTTTCCTAAGCAAGGGATTCCTTAAGTTTCATTCAGAAACCTACACATTCTCTATCAGTATGACCTGCTTAGGGCTATATAGATGTGTGTGTGTTGATCATGGGAAACTACGAGTCTGTGTTTTCATCATAGTTTTCAATGTACAAAGGAAGTAATGAGGAAACATGGGCCTA
>NW_015243109.1:0-584 GCF_001447785.1 Gekko japonicus | reverse complement strand
CCCGGTGGCGGTCAGCATACACAACAGTGTCCCCATCTAGTTTGGCCTTTTTGCAGTACACCCCAAACCTCCCTGTAACAGTGCACTGCAGGGAAAGGTAGACCAGGATCAGCAACCTGTTGTTCAAGAATATTGGCCTGCTATCTTTGCTCTTTGTATTGAGGAACTTCTCTATTCCCTTGGAACTGAGTGAAACACACAGCTATGTGGACTATTCAAAGTCTCCACATGTTTTGGGAAGCACTGTTGTCCTGTCAGAAAAGGATCGCTGCCAAATGTAACTTCCTGACACAGGAGTTTACGACGGATTCAGAAAGGTCACTCTGACTCTGGGTTCTGTGTCAAGACAAGGAGATGGTGGAGCTTTTATTGTCTTTATACTAGGAACTTTATACTAGGAACTGTTCCAGGATCTACGGGTGAGGTGAGGCTGGATCAAAGTATGCAGGTACATTGCACTTGCATAATGCACAGTGACTTGCAGTTGAGTGTGTTTGGAGATCTTCTGTTATCTCAGTTTGCATGTCATGGAGAACCATCTGAAGTGGCAAACCATTATTGGAACCAGTGTTCCCTCTAAGCTG
>NW_015243108.1:0-584 GCF_001447785.1 Gekko japonicus | reverse complement strand
GAAGAGTGTAACTCTGCTTAGGATTGCACCGTAAAGTACACAAGTTGCTGGGAGCTGAGTGAATGCACTCCCATTTGGGTTTGTCCCCCCCTGTAAATACCACTCATGGGGGCCCCCAAAGCAGGTTTCACCATGGTATGAAAGAAGGGATGATTTAACCCCGCCCATGCTGTTTTCCAGCCTGTGGTTCCTTCCCTTCTTCTACAACATGTCAGACCCCTCCCCCTCCCCTCTGCATTGCAGTAGCAATCCAAGTTCTGACTCCACCTGTCGAAATCTCAAGAGAAAAATTATTTGGTTGCTAATTTATGGCATTCCCGGAGTCTCCTGTGATTTGGCCTTTAACACAAGCCACTCAGAGCGACTTTTGCAGAACAGAGCCTAAATTTTGCCATGTTGTCATTCTGATTTGCTGTTTGTTTATGGTTTTCATAAGGAGCAGTAGTAACATCATGACATTTGTCACCATTGGTCCGTGATTATGTTTTTAGCCTGATCTTCCCTGTGTGCGAGCATTTCCAATATTTATAATCTGTGGAAATGCTTGCTGGTCTGGGAATGCTGCCTAGAACTAGGAACTTGCT
>NW_015243107.1:0-584 GCF_001447785.1 Gekko japonicus | reverse complement strand
AAAAAATACTATAATTTTAGACCACTGCAGCATTTCTTATGTATACATACAGCACTTAGCAGGAACCCACAGATAAGGTGAAGAACAACATTTTATTAATTGTCTAGAAAAAGACAGTTTAGCTGGCGGAGCTATTCTCTGTCCTACTCAACAAGCAGCCTGTGGCAAAAACTCCCTCCTTTTTATAAAAAAGGCACCACAGCTCTGCTTGTCCTCACTAATGAAATCCGTGGTCGCCCTAAACCAATTTGAGAAGAATCAAATTTTAATTAATCTGCGCGGGGGGTCTTTTCCCCCCTCCAGAACCTGGGAGTTTTTCAGGGTCTCTCTGGGTTTGAGCTACGCCCCTCTCAGGTCCCGGAAGGTCCTTCAGGGTGGAATGTGCCCTTTGTCTAGATCTCCCTGGCCAGGAAGCCTCAGTATATTTATTGGATGAGATCCTGAAAAACAGGCAGCACTTGGCAAAAAGAAAATGGAGGGGTGGGAGCAAACTGCGTAAGAAAATTGTATGGGGGTGGTGGTGGCAGTATCGAGTGGCAATTTTGTTCCCGTTATACAAGGTCAGAAGCCATCGACTTCCATTC
>NW_015243106.1:0-584 GCF_001447785.1 Gekko japonicus | reverse complement strand
GTACCTATTTATCTACTTGGAATTTCTTATACTTTGTTCAAATATAGAAGCAGGAAATAAAACTTCATTATTACAGTATTAAGGAATAAGTTCACTCTTTGAGAAATTGACATATCTTGAGGGCTACATATAAGTTTCCCCAACGGAACAAACAGCAGCTCCCTAAGGCCATTTCAAATTGGGAAACATTCAGGGGAGGGCCTGAAGTCCATTCTACTCACACATTGTGATACTCATACAGATCTGGGGATGCTGGGCCAAACTAGACATTACAGGTCCAATCTGTGGATGCAACTGCCATTTTAGAGATTAATTCTGCCCCTTAAAAGGGCCACAAGGGACAGATCCTGATCAGCTCACTTTGCAGTGGGACCAAGTGATCTTGCCCCTGCCATGAAGTCCCCCACCCCACCCCACTTCACACGCTGAAACAGCCGTGGCCGGGGGCCTCTTTCAGCACTTCGAAAGGTGCGTGGGGACTTCTTGCCTGGTTGCCTGGTTTGGCTGTGTCATGGGCTCTATGCTCCTCAGGTCCTCATGGCATTTTAAATGGCTGACTTCATCTCTAAAATGGAGTTGGAATC
>NW_015243105.1:0-584 GCF_001447785.1 Gekko japonicus | reverse complement strand
AGGTATTTAAGCTTCTGTAATGCTATTCTGGGGGGGGGGGATCTTCCTTGCCTGATCGCTAGGGACCTTTCACTATAGTTGAATAAAATATTATTTCTTCCCCCTAAACAAAGAAATCTATTCATCTCATTCTTATCCCAACATTCCTCCAAGAAGCTTAAGGCAGTTTACATGAGTTATCAGCACACCAACCCTATAAAACAGGCTATGCTGAGAGAGTAACTAGTCCAAGGTCACCCAGTAAGCGTCATAATTCAGTAGGGGTTTGAACCCAGGTCTCTGTGGTTTTACTCCAGTAGCCTGACCCCCTCTTTCCCCCCCCTCTTTTAGATGGAGGCATGGTTCAGATTTACCATGGCTTAACACTACACAGACAGCAAGCAAGGATCCTCAGGCTTACATACCTCCTTCTATTCCTCCTTTTCTTTAAACAACACCAGCTAATAAGTTGCTTTGTGGTGTTCAACCATCCGGTTTGCAGTCCTGGGTTATAGGGCAGGCCGTACAGGGGACCCATGAATTCTCACCTGAGGACAAAAAAAGCACCAGATAGAGAGACAAATAGGCAGAGGGCTTTCTAGTTT
>NW_015243104.1:0-584 GCF_001447785.1 Gekko japonicus | reverse complement strand
ATCTCTGTGCCGTGGAGGTCAGCTGTGAAGGCCAGAGGTCTCCAGGCACCAGCAAGCCCATATCAGCAGACTCCTCCTCCCCCGGCAGCCTTGCAAGCAGCGACCCAAACAGAGCAACTCCTCAGAGGCAGGCAGGCAGTCTGGATAAAGCCCCCCTGTGACAAGGAGGAGCGGCTGGCATGTTTTGTCTGCATGAAACTTAACAAAGGACAGTGTTACGGCGTCACTCACTTTTGTTCCAATCAAGCAGATATCTTTAACCATATGAGACAGCATCATTTCTGCCAACAGCTGTTCGTGGCTGGGAGTCCTGATGAAATCCCCTGGCCCAGAACGCAGATTGGCTGGCTCAGTCCCAGCAGGAACCTGCGGAAGATTGCGAATGTTAAGAGCTCCGTTAACTCTCTCACTAAGCCGACAACGCGAAGCCCTCCTTGCTCAAACGACAAGGGCTTATCCCTTTAAAAGGAAATAAACCTCACATAAGCTTGCGTCTGAGGCCCAGCCTGAACCTCTTTTGCTAACTTCCCGTTCCGTTTCTATGGGAATTCAAGGTGCCATTAAAAAGGTAAAGGTAAAGGTTC
>NW_015243103.1:0-584 GCF_001447785.1 Gekko japonicus | reverse complement strand
TGAACCTGGGACCTTCTGCACTCCAAGCATATGCAACTCCACTGAGCCATGGCCTCCCTCCCATTCTGTAGCAACTGGCAGGGAAACAAAATTAAAAACATTGTACTGGGTTAAACTAAAACCAATTAAAATCATTGTATGTGGTACTCAAATGCTGTATGGTGCAATTGTCTACAAGTTAAGACTATGCACTCCCACACAGGCCAAAAGGCTGTCATGGATCAATACATAGAAACATAATGGAAAGCCATACGGATATTATTCCAGATGGGAACTAAGTCAGACCCTACAGGGAAAGGCTTACCACCAAGTATGATGGGGGTGGAGAGATCCCGTTGCTAGAAACTCAGCACAAAAATCAGATGGATTTTTGGATAAATAAACCAATTCATTGAGTGGCAGCTTATGTTTTCGTTGTGCATCTCTCCAAAGATGCCATACACACATCCCCCACCCCCATATTCTCATATGTTTGGAGACAGTCATCTGCTTTTAACATTTTACATGCACTTTTAAATTCAATTGAATTAAAAAGAAGAAAGTTAAACACATTTAATTATCTTATATATTATGTATTTTTATAT
>NW_015243102.1:0-584 GCF_001447785.1 Gekko japonicus | reverse complement strand
CCTTTCTGCTTCCCATTTAGAAGCATTTTCCAGCGCAGCTCAGGGAAAGATTGCAGAACCACAACTGCAACCACAGCTCCTTCCCGTGAGCCTCTTTGGCCTCATGCCTTTGGTGTCTCCGATCTTGGTGATGGTATCTGAAATATTTCCCCCCCCCAGCCTTGACAGTTTTATTCTGACTCATGCACTTTCCTGACTTTTCCTGTTCTTTTTCCTTCCAACGTTTAGGGTCCAAAGAAAAAGGTATGTAGGTAGATCAAAAGACCTGACATATGCCTGCTCACTGTAGATTAACCGTAATGTTTGTACTGTAAGCTTAAAGTTTGTGATGCCGTGTTAATATTCATGGACACATCCCGCAGTCCGGGAAACCAGGACTGCTGAGAGCCACCAGAGGCCCTCAGACAAAGGTGTCTTCTGGGTTTCTGGTCACACCACCTTGACTCCCCTCACACATTGTATGAAACCAAATCACACAACCTGCGTGACTTCACGGGACCCCAAAATTATTCCCCCCTCCCACCTGCTTAGTAGGATTGCAGGAACGATTGAGGGAAGCATTAGAGAGCCAGTTTGGTGTAGTG
>NW_015243101.1:0-585 GCF_001447785.1 Gekko japonicus | reverse complement strand
CCCAACCCCCATGGCAGCATAGATGACACCAAATAGCACCTGAAGCATTGGCAGAGTTGCTGGGGCTCGGCTTTACTTGCTCCTGGGCACCACTAGGGCAGTGGCCGACTGGGAAATTTCCCTGTACGTGAAATGGTCAGTCTATTTCTGCTGGAGATTCCAGAGACTGGACTAGGGCCTTCCTGTACATGAGGCATGTAAGTTCGGCTCCTGAGCTATGGTTTGTCTCTGATGTTGACATTGGCATGGCCTAATTTCCCTGCCGTGGGTGGGACCACAGGGACCTGTTCTGCTAAGGGTGGCACCTTCTTCTGATGCCGGTTGCAGGAGGAAGGCTTCACCACTGACAGATCTGTAGGACCCAACCCAATGTGTAAAATACTGAAGTAGTGGAAGTGCCATCAAGTCACAGCTGACTTAGGGTGGTTCTGTGGCGTTTCCAAGGCAAGAGATTTCCAGAGGTGGTTTGCCTTTGCCTGCCTCTGCGTAGCCACCCTGGACTTCCTTGGTGGTCTCCCATCTGAGTACCTAACAAGTACTGATCCTTATTCAGTCATGAAACCTATTGAGTGGCCTTGGGTAGTA
>NW_015243100.1:0-584 GCF_001447785.1 Gekko japonicus | reverse complement strand
TGAAATCAAGATAAACTATATCCACAGCACTCCCCTGATCCAACAAAGTCATAACTCTCTGAAAAAAAGAGATAAGTTTTGTCTGACATGCTTGTTTTTGAGGAACAATCTCAATTTGCTCCTTAAATTCCTGGATTGGTGGCTTCATGAGAGCCACTTGTAACGTGGTATTTACAACGATGGAGTCCTTCCCCGCATATTGCTCCCATAGAAGAAGTGTCACCCTTCCCTTAGTCTTGCCCTGAAATGGAACTGTATGTGCCTCTGAAGCTGAAGATCAGAATCTACAAACACGAGTGGCTCTGGAATCGAGCTTTTAACAGTGATCCCCTAAACTCAGTATCTAAACACAAGATCCATAAGATATACTAAATGAAGGAACAGATCTATGCTACAGCTCACGTCCTATACAACAAATGCCCAATATCCAAAAATGAAGCACACAAGCTTTACAGCTATATGGTACTTATGTACTTGTCTGAAACTAATTCTTGATTCACGTTATGTCGCTTTTCTATGACAGTGAAATCTATCCCCCCAAAATAGTTACGAGGCAAGGTAAGGTAAAGGTAAAGGTTTCCCTT
>NW_015243099.1:0-585 GCF_001447785.1 Gekko japonicus | reverse complement strand
TTTCATAGAGCTGATGGCATGAAGTAATTCGGATTCATCTATTGGGTGATCCAGGAAATCTTTATGTAGATCAGACAAAATCCTAATATGTGAATTATTTTTAAGGAAAGAGTCTATGGCTGATATAGACGGCATTTTGGAAGAATAAAGTTGCGAATAAAATTTGGCAAATTCCTGAGCAATGGATTTGGGAGATGTCAATAGTTTGCCATTGGCATCCTGTATGCTTCTGATACCTAAATTTGATCTTCGCTTTTTAACTTTCCACGCCAAAACTTTGATAGCTTTTGGACTATTACTCCAATATTTTTGTTTTAAGTATAAGAGTCGCTTGGAAATTGAATTTACCTCTAGAGCTTGAAGCTTCTTTCTTTCTGCTTCCAACATTTTATATATAGATGGGTTCCCAGATGCTTTGTGATCCAATTCCAAGCGTTGTATGGAGTCTATAAGTTGTTGTTTCAAAGCTTTAATCTTTCTCTTGAGTGCAACAGAGATGGAGATTAATTTACCTCGCAAGAAAGCTTTATAGGCATCCCATATTACATTAATTGGGGTATCAGTTATAGTATTCAATTTAAAGAA
>NW_015243098.1:0-584 GCF_001447785.1 Gekko japonicus | reverse complement strand
ACTAGAGCATTCTTCTGTGGAAAGATAACCATGCTGTTTTCTACACGTCCAAGAAGTAAAAGTGTGCATAAATGAATGGACCAAACTGCCACCAATTGTTTACAAGTAATTCCTGCATTGAAGCCACAAGATATGGAAAACCAACCACTTGCAGTTGAAAACATACTGCGCAAAAAGTGCACTTATAACTTGAGTACAAGAGCAAATAGCACACAGCCACATCTGCTTGTCCAAGATGCACAGTACAGCCACTCACACAGTATACAAACGCTATCCCTGAATGAAGGCCCCGGACATGAACCTACATACAGAACAGCATGCATTGCAGTGCAACCAATGCCAAATGTGTCCAACATGCCTACAGCTCAAGGTCCATAATCCATGCAAAACGGTGCACAGAATAACCAGGCCACAGATGCAACAAGAACAGGATGGTATGATAGGATGGAATAAAACGAAAGTCCGGTGGCACCTTAAAGGCTACCATTTCTTCCAGCACAAGCTTTTGTGGGTCGGAGCTCCTTCTTCAGAATAAACCTCACAGAGGACAGGCACAAAAAGGTACATGCAAGTGCAGCAAATGT
>NW_015243097.1:0-584 GCF_001447785.1 Gekko japonicus | reverse complement strand
ATGGTTGCTGTTCATCAGCCTGGCAGGCAAACTTCTCCTAGCAGTCAGGGCAAGAATTTGACTCACTGCCGCCCATGAGAAGAGTGGGAGAAGGATTCTTTATCATAATCTTGAATAATCTAGAAGATAAAGCAGAGTGTGTCATGAAAATTGCAGTCTGGACAACAGCCTTACCCTGCTGCAAGGTGGCTGTGCTACTGTTGTGCAAGTGTTCATGTCATAAGGGTATTAGGACCACCCAATAGTGGCTATTTCCTACTAGACAGGAGGGACTGATCTGTGTACTTGGCAATGGAATCCAAGGACTGGTTTCCACTCTTTGTGCTGGTTGTGTGGCTGGGGGATAAATTGGACTGGAGACACTCATCTGGTTTGAGAGTTGAAAGTGGTTCAGGAGAGGCTTTGCATCCTATGGGAAGTGAATGCATTGTTCACCACTGGCTTATATTTGAACTAAAAAAAACCCCCATACACGCAAATGTTGTTTAGCAGAGGGTGGATTCAATATCTACACTAAGAACAGAAATCCCTCTTTCAGCCTGACTTTGGTCACAGAGAAACAAGCCTATTGTCTGTCTTCCACC
>NW_015243096.1:0-584 GCF_001447785.1 Gekko japonicus | reverse complement strand
GATGCTGCAAAGAACAATTTTCGATAGGCAAAACCATACTGGAAGGAAACCTCCTCCCATGGTCTTTTAAATCAAATTGGGGTGCCATGTCACAAAAAAAATCAGCTTTAAAAGGCACTGGGGGAACCCCATCATGTATTCAATCAGTTTTGATCCTAGACTACGCTTCAAAACAAACTTGTGTTGTTGTTTTACCCTCAGCTGAGGTATCAGCAAAAAGATGTCTAGCTTCAATCAGGCTGTTCAAGCTCCCTCATCAGAATTCAGAGTGCAATTAGAAGTAGAAATAAATCTGAACATCATATGCAGAGAAGCTCCCAGTTCTGAGAATGGCTGTGGCCCACTGAACTCATTTCCTAGAAGCAGCAGAAAAACTCTGCGACCACCAATAGTCACTACCTCCTTAAGTACAAGGAGAACAGCAGTTGGAACACTGTTCTAAAAGCAATACTGAGAACAAAAAGAGAAAAGCCTAAACCTTAGAAGAAATTAACTAGACTGGAATGGAGCACTTCTAGTCAGACTTGAGGAATAAAATGGAAAACTATTAACTATACAAAGTAATATTCTGGGTTGCCAGCAGT
>NW_015243095.1:0-585 GCF_001447785.1 Gekko japonicus | reverse complement strand
GGCCCCCACTTTGTGTGTGAAAAGAATGCCAGTGTATCATCTGCAAAGGGCAACTCTAATAATATTTTTTTTAAATTGTGTGTGGCACTGAGCTCATTTTATTCTCATAATATCCAGCAGGGGTCATCTGTTTCTCCATCAGTGTAAAGAAATGTAATTAACGGTTTTCTGGTTTCTTTGTAAGGCCACTCTTATAGGAGCCTTATCACAGTTCTTATTCATTAAGTACAACTAAAACTTCAATGTAAACTGTATAGTTCCTTTTATTTTATTATCCAAACTACATGTGATTTTTTGTACTAATTTATAAATAAGGATGTGTGTATTAAAGTTTAGTCAACACCATGGTAATCTGTCAGACTAATACATCTAGAGACTCATTCTGATCTCCTGAAATGAAGCAGATTTCCCCTGAAGCCAGCAGGGCTTGGTTATTACAGATCTGAAACAATAGGAATCAGAATCAGACTCTTCATGTTATATGTGAAGTGACAACTAACCTAATGGAGTACTGTGATACTTATTCCAGATCCCTGTAACTCCTTGTATTCTGTGTTTAAACAGAAATTATACTTGTTCATCACC
>NW_015243094.1:0-584 GCF_001447785.1 Gekko japonicus | reverse complement strand
ATTAATTTCTGGTGTTCCTCCCTTTTGGGTGGACTGAAAGGACAGTGGCGGGACCTGAAAGCAGGAGACCCCCACCTCCAATGGGGTGTGTGGCATCCCTAGCAGCACAGCTATGCATAGCAGCATAATACACAGATAGGCCTAACAGTGGCTAATGCCACGTGAAGGTTAGAACTCCACTGCAGCTGGTTATGCAATCATTTGCCCTCGGAAAAACCTTCTACATAACTCCAATTTGAGCTGAGACCTGCATGTCCTTGCCATGGTGAGCTTTTCATATCCCTTCCAATACTCTGCGTTTTATTTAATCCTTTTCTATTATCACAGTGGATAGTCTTGTTATTCCTATAAATGACTTTTTAATGAATGCAGCTATATTTCAATTCTTGATTATTAAGCAGTCACAGGCTAATTTCTGATTACAAAGTTGAATGTTTCCAAGTAGAAATTTAATAGTCTACAAGGAACAAAGCAATATCTGCGGGAAAGATTGTTTGGTCCACAAATTGTGACAGCTACTCCAAACCCAGTCGATTTGTGCCACATTGCTAACTGCAAACTAAACATCTGCTAAGGGGGGGGGG
>NW_015243093.1:0-585 GCF_001447785.1 Gekko japonicus | reverse complement strand
CACTTGAGCCACCGCAGCTCCATTATGCATTCTTAATTCCCCCTTTTTCTATGATTAAAGAAGCATTAACTAATTAAAACTGCATGAATGTATGTGACTTCCACATCTGCTTGAGATTATTTTTACAATATTTTTCACAAAATGCCTACTCATAATATGCAGTGCAGACAATCTAGGAGTACACAGAGGCAACCGGGTGCCAATGAACCAGAACAGAGATTTCCCTGAGCTCAGCAACCCCCGAGTGCCTGAGGGCAATATGAGCAGGAAACAGAAAGAGAGGTGGAGTAACAGGCAAGGAGATGCCTTCAGGGAGATAAGAGGAGGGAGGGACAGTTGAGAGGCAAAGGTGAACACTGAGAGGCGGAAGGGACAACTCAACCTCAACATGAATAAAAACAATACAAGCTCTTTCTCCAACAGACAAAGGAAACTGTTACTCACCAACTTTATATTGGTTGCTGGGAGAAGTATCATTCACTTTTCTATGACATATTCTCGGGGAATTTGGAAATCCCTTTTGGACGTACATGATACACATCTTACCTTCTTCATTATGAACACATGAAACTGCCATATACTGAA
>NW_015243092.1:0-585 GCF_001447785.1 Gekko japonicus | reverse complement strand
CGGTGCCAGGGAAACCCCCAATTTTCAGGACTTCAGCCCGCCGCTGGCTAAACATCCCTGATGAAATGACATCACCCAGAGGCTGAAAAAAATCATAGTTTGCCCAAATACTAAAGCATCCTGTGTGTGATGTCCCTGGCACTTCTGGGTGATATAATAGCATTGGGGATGTCATGCAACAACCCCGCCTACCCCTGGAATGCCCCCAAAATCCCGCTCCAGCTAAGGTAAGGCCTGGCAACCCTATACATGACGTACCCACTTCATAAGCCCTTAAGATGAGTAGGGCCCTGGAATTTTGACCCATTAGTCTCCACCCCTCCACAGCAACCTTCACTCTGCTATATATTCATCCTAGTCTAAGATGTGTTCATTGTTGCTTTTCAACAAGCATCAAGTGCTCTCATGGTACCTGCACTGTAATTATGTTGCTCCAAATTATCAGCATTGGTGACAATTTTCACCCTTTCTGTCCAAATAATCTTCTGAAATCTCATTAAAAGTGAGGGGGAGGTAATCTGGTCCTGTGAAGATATAATATACAAGTGGAAACCCGCGAGGACTTGCAGGAAGCATCTCACTTCC
>NW_015243091.1:0-585 GCF_001447785.1 Gekko japonicus | reverse complement strand
CTTCTTGTTGTTGGTGTGCACTCAGCAAAATTTCCAAATGAAAAGGTTCTGGATAACATCAAAAGTGCTGTTCTGAGATACAACATCACTCATCCTGTGGTAAATGATGCAGATGCAAGCCTTTGGCATGAGCTAGAGGTGTCCTGCTGGCCAACCCTGGTCATCCTTGGCCCCCGCGGGAATATGCTGTTTACTCTGGTTGGTGAAGGACACAAGGAAAAATTATTTCTATTTATATCCATAGCCCTGAAGTATTACAGGGAGCAAGGACAGATCAAAACTAATATAATTAGGACACAGCTTTATAGAGATTCTTTGCCACCTTCTCCTTTGCTGTTTCCTGGAAAAGTTACAGTGGACACTTCTGGGGACAGGTTGGTAATAGCAGACACCGGACATCACAGGATTTTGGTTGTCAGGAAAAGTGGTCAAATTCTGCACATTATTGGAGGTAAGAGTAAATTGAGTAAACTATCACAATAGACTTTGAATTCTGTGTTACTTGCATAGCTTCTAGTACTGTACAGTTGGCAGTATTGAAAACAAATTTGTTTGGGAAATTTGCTTACTTCAGTTATCTTTTAG
>NW_015243090.1:0-585 GCF_001447785.1 Gekko japonicus | reverse complement strand
CCTTGCTTAGCTTCCAAAATCTGATGAGAGTGAACTAGCCTGGGCCATCTGGACATGAGCAAACTCCAAATACATACTGTTGCTCTTCAGCAGTCAAGGCTTTTGAAGTCTCACTGAGTGGCACAGTTCAGTCCACACACATGCCCCGTGGCATTTGAAACCACTTTAAATATGCACAGATTATGCTCCATCGTTTTAAAAGTTAAAACTTTGGGGATGGATGCAACTTTTTAAAAAGGCTTTCAGGGGACTGGCTTTCTGACAGCACTCGGCAATGGCTTTCGACTCCCTGACAGGATGAAACACTTCTTTTATTTCAAGAAATGTCCTGGTATTACAATGTCTATCATCCCTCAGAAGCAAGAACCTGGGTATTAGCAAAAAGCCTGTCTCTTTTCGAGATGGTTTGTTCCACCTGCGATTAATTTATGAGGGGGATGAGAGGAAACCATATTCCTGCATTTCAACGGCCGTAATCTGGAAATTCACATTTCAAGGAGCTGCTCTCCCAACTTATTAAAAGAAGAGTGTTTAATAATAAAATGACATTTCCAATAGACTAGAGGGAATTAGCATCCCCCCCCC
>NW_015243089.1:0-585 GCF_001447785.1 Gekko japonicus | reverse complement strand
TGGCAGCTTTGTCACCTCTCCCTCATCCACACCCATGACAACTCTATGGTTTGAGCTCGATTTTACCATAGAGTTTTGTCCCAAAACTAGAGCATCGTAATACAATGGCAGCGCGATGATGGCACTTCCGGGTAACATCATCATGCCACATTGCATGGTATTTGTGGGCAGGGTTTTCCCCCCAGCTGGTGGTGAGGAAGAGCCCACAAAAGCAGGGGGACCCCTGCCCAGACTGGGGGGGGGTGGCAACCCTAAGGAGTAGGAAATAAATAAGTGATTTATGTAGTCTGGAGATTAGTTGTAATTCCAGGAGATCTTCAGTGTCCACAGAGGTTGGCAGCCCTGCCCAGTGGTGCTCATTTGTTAAATGTAGCATGTTGTTTGGGCTTTAAGTTACAAACATTAGGTGGAATCCAGGGAAAATCAGGACTCTTTTAGATCGATGGAACTTGATTTAAATCAATGGGATTTGTTTTAAAAGAATGCCTAACTTTTCTTTTTTTAGATACTTTTTATTGCTTTTACACTAGAAACTACAAGAAATCATAGGGAGGGTAACTATAAACTACAGGAGAAACTAAAGAT
>NW_015243088.1:0-585 GCF_001447785.1 Gekko japonicus | reverse complement strand
ATTTGTCGACATTGTGCATAACTTTATAAAACTATCTCATGTCACATCTTAGTTGTCTTTTCTTTAGAAAGAGCTCCAATTCTTTAGCCTTTGCTCATAGGAAAGGACCTATACAAGAGCTCTGGAATATTGGCCATTCTATTTTCAATCTGTTTTGCAATAATCCCTGCATGACATTTGCCTTTTTCACTGAATCGATGTTTCCATCTTTGTCACTCACCACTTTACTTCAGATCTCATCAGCATACTTAAACTGAATTTCATATTGTTGCCCACTTACTCAGTTTGCAGGCATACTCTTGGAGCTCTTCACAATCCAGTTTGTTTTCGCCCACCTTGAATAAATTGCTGTCATCTGCAAACCTAGCTGCTGTACTATTCACCCCCAATTCCAGATCATTTATGAAAATATTAAATATCACCTGTCCCAATATTGTTCTTTGCTTGAGTCCACTGAGTATTTCCCTCCATTGCAAGAACTATGTGTACTTCCTGTCATTTAACACTAATTTTAATCCTAGTGAGGACCTGATCTGTTATCTCATGACTGCGAAGCTTACTTGGAAGCAGAGGTCATTTCGGGGG
>NW_015243087.1:0-585 GCF_001447785.1 Gekko japonicus | reverse complement strand
CTTCCAACTCTATGATGCTATGATTCTGTCTTCACCATCTTTCAGAAGGCAACCAAGGAGTAGGGTGAAGGAGCTTTGTGAAGGAGACATTTCTTTATTTGTGGTGCCATTACACACAATGACCTACTACTCAATGGGATCAGTGACCTCCAACAGTCGCACTGCATTAAAGAGGTACAAGTATGCCATTTTGATCCTTTTAGGATCCTTCTACATATTCATTGTGAACATTTTAATTTTGCCTTTTATCTTTGCTAATTTCCTTGTGCGTTAGTTTATTTTATCCCATTTTAATGCAAAATATGTCAATTTTAACATCAGGTTTTTTTATTGACGTATTACTACTGATCTGTTTGGATCAGCAGTGGTTTTAGGCATGTGCAGGTTTGAACAAAACTTTATGCAAACTTGTTTGCTAGGCATTTGAGTCATCCAGTACCAAATCACAAGTACCCGGCAATCAGCTCACGTCTGTTCATCACAATCAAACTCGGTGAGTTCTGTGTGAAAATTCACAGCATCGCTAAATATCCATACCATAAAAGAAGCTACCACTTTTGAATCCAACCACAGTCATCACAAAAT
>NW_015243086.1:0-585 GCF_001447785.1 Gekko japonicus | reverse complement strand
TAGGAAAATAAGCTCTTATTTTGACAACATGGTTACAATTAAGAAGAAATATTTAAAGTTCTGGAGACATTTACATGATGGAAATTTGATTTATTAAGAAATTAAGTCTTTGGGCTCCCACTGTGAAATACATCCCTAATAAGCAACAGTGAGCTCATTTGAGACTTTGCCGTACAATTCCACATCTATCAGTTTGGGTTCTTTCTGCCCTTATGTTTGGAAAACCGAAGGGGATGTTGAAATCTCAAAATTCCTCTCTGTTTATGTGGATGGTGTCAGCTAACTTATGAATATTTACATACACTCGTAGGTCTGACATCTGTCAGTGCCAAATATTATTTTGTTTTTAATGAGATAATTGATGGGTCTATCAGTTGTGCCTCAAAACATCAAGGATAAATTCTGGGGAGGGATTCTATGAAAACAAATTCTGTGGGGGGGGAAATGAGGAGAATGTTCAGAAAGAAGCATGCTATTGTTGAGTGAAAATGTTGCATTTGTTGGTTCGCATATTCTCTAGCAAGACTTTGGGTCCTGTTCATGACTCAGAAAATGGCCAAAAATATGCTGGTGACTCATATTTTT
>NW_015243085.1:0-585 GCF_001447785.1 Gekko japonicus | reverse complement strand
GACTCTAACTCTGTTGTATTGCTTCAGACCAGCACGGTCGCCCACCTTGATCTAACTTCATGAGCAGACAGGAGCCGCTTAGGTTCCTGGAGACTTTTGCCACGTGGGAAAACTTCACCCGGTTGCCCCTCACAGTTTTCACCTGCTCTTTCCCAAGGAGCGAGATGGGCAGCTGCCGTTCTCCTCCTCCTTCCCTTAAGATAGGCGAGCAGGTGCGTCAAGGTCACCTGCCGGGCTGAAGGATTCGAACCCGTCTCTCCTCCGGTCTTGGTCTGACCAGCTGGCTCTCTGGCTCCTATGCTTCGGGCTGTTGCTAAAGGCCCACGGCCAGGACGGGATGGTTTCCTTTCTGAAAGGCGACAGAAAAAGTGGGCCGTGCTGGTTCCCAAAGTTCTTTTAATAGAACACACCAAGTCCAGACACGTTTTGAGTGGAGGGTGGAGTTCACCGTTGTCTCCGCAAAGGCGCGGTCTCACCACATGGAGGGCCAAAAGTAAGCATGGGGCTGGGAGATGTGGGAATGGGTCTGCACAGCATTTGTGGGGGGCCCGATTCAAGATGATGCTGCCACATGGGGGGGGGGGG
>NW_015243084.1:0-585 GCF_001447785.1 Gekko japonicus | reverse complement strand
ATAAAATATTTGTGGGGGTGGGGGTCAAAAGACTGCAGCAATAGATGGAGGAGGGTAAGTTCCACTCTGCAAAGTCTGCAGCTTATGGAATAGACCTCACTATGTCCATCATCCACAGATTGGTCTCGTTTGCCATGACGGTACAGAAGCAATCTTTAAGGACTGAACCCTGTGAATTATTGTGAAGACTCATTGCACGACACTCAAATGTTCAGATTAAAACCTTGTATTCCCACCGTTTTATTGTATGGCTGTACATCTGTCAAAAAAACAACTCTGTACTCGGTCTTGAATTCCAGCCCACCTCTTCTTACCCCTAAAATCCAGTGATCCTCCCCCTCCCATGTATTTTGAGGCATGCATTTCACTGGAGCACCACTGACCTTGAGGTACTGCAGACGGGCCTCAAGCTCTGCTCTCCGGACTGATGTGCCATACAAGGTCTCCAGCCTGAATTGGGGTGGGGGGGAAGAACAAACACAGTAGCTCTGATGACTGATCGCTGGTTGGACCCCGTGGCATTATTGCTGTGGAAGAGCCCGCGTGGGCTGGGGAAACCTGCAGCTCCCAGCGTGAACCATCCCC
>NW_015243083.1:0-585 GCF_001447785.1 Gekko japonicus | reverse complement strand
AAACAAGATTTCCAGTACATAGAAGTATGTATTTGGTCCCAGGAAAAACTAGTAATTCCAGGGCAAAATAATTAGTAGTAATTACATTTGTATTGTGCTGTACAGTTCCTCCAAGTAGCTTGATGTAACATGCATGGGTTTCTTCTTCACTACAGCCTTGAAAATAATAGATCTGCGATTTTCATACTTGAGTGAGAATTTAAATCCATGAGTCTCTTACCCAAGCCTGATACTGCAGTCATACAATATACTGGTTCTCCATGATGAGGATGATGACAACCTCACAGGTCAGCCCTAGTGCCTGTTTGCACGTTATGAAGTCCATATGTTAACTGTTGACAGATAAGGTCTGGGAGTTCTGTGCTGGGAACTTCCCAGGCATCCTCAAGCCCACTTCAAAGTGGGACCTTGGTTATTCTTCACCAGGGAGAGAGGGGTTAAGTTTTTTTCCAGACCTGAAACAGCCCAAGGGTGCTGTATATTTGCTTTATTGGGGAAACGTACCTATAGGCATCAGTATATGCAGGTTTCCCCAATAAACAGCAGGTTACTGGGAAAATGAAATGGGGGCAAGTCTTAAACTCC
>NW_015243082.1:0-585 GCF_001447785.1 Gekko japonicus | reverse complement strand
AACAACAACAATGGGATGTGTAATTAGGCAGAGGTGTCCACCCTCCTACTGACATCGCAACCACCCCTGAGGTTTGGTTTGGGACTTCGATGCAGAGTGCGAGAGATGGAGTAGTACAAGTGGGGGGCCACAAGACTTGCAGGGGAGACCCCATCCTCCTCCCATATCCTTGCTGGCCCCAACATGGCTTCCAGTCTCCGCCAGAACCATTGCCGGGCCCAGAGGGGCTCCTAGACACTGATGCCATGCCTGGAGCAGCTCCCAGGCTCTGCTGCAACCACTGGGTTTGGGGTGGTTCCTGGGTTGTGTGGCAGCTGCTGCCAGGCCTGGACCAGCTCCATGCCTCCATGGCCACCACCTTCAGGCCTGGAGCAGATCCCAGGATTTCACTGCAGCTGCCACTGAGCCGAGGGGGCCTTCACAGCTCCCTGATCATTACCTCTGGGCCCAGAGAGACTCTTGGGCTCCACCTCAGCTGCCTAGAGCAGCCACCTCACTCCAATAGACAATGCAAGAGGTAGGCTGTGTTCTCTGTGTTTGCACAGATAAAGTTCTTTTTTTCAGGGTGGATTTACACACACAAAA
>NW_015243081.1:0-585 GCF_001447785.1 Gekko japonicus | reverse complement strand
GGGGAGAAAAGCCGGGTATAAATATCGAAATGATGACCTGGAGACTGGGGACTACCAAGCCATTTGAATTCTGGTCAGATTCAGAAGGACCTCACCTTGCGTGCGGACCGGCTCCGAGACAGGGCTGGGGTCGCTCAGGCCATACATGTTGACAGCCCGTATGAGGAAGAGGTAGATGGTGTTGGGGTTCAAGCCGCTGACCGTGTGCTTCTCCACCTTCACGTTATCGGCCACTGTCTGCCACGTGCTCCCCGATGACTGACTGCAATGGAACAGAGACGGCATGAGATGGATGCTCAGTCTTCCCACCCCCTGGGGGCACAACTGCCTGGACACAAGAAGCTGACTGATGCAGATCCAGGCCTTGAGCTCACATAGCCAGCGTAGACCAGCAGTGCTTCTCCCCGCTCTCCAGCACAGGTTTAAAAACAAAGCAAAACGTTTGCAGTTCAGCTCACTGAGATTCAAGGGATTCGATCTGGGACTGCTCTCTGGGGGAGACGGGAGAGCCAGGGTGATTTGGGTAGGCTTGGAGGGAAGGGGGGGGGAGTTTAGCCTGTGGCTCTGCTCTGTGGCAGGCAAGGA
>NW_015243080.1:0-585 GCF_001447785.1 Gekko japonicus | reverse complement strand
GCCCGGGTGTCTCACAGCTGCTGCTGCAGGTGGGCAGTCATGGTCTTCCCTGTTGCCAGGAGAGGGGCATGCCCAGCAAGCAGCAGCTATGATGCACAGAAGTTGCCAGGCCAGCTTTGAATGGATAGTGTGCTCTGCTGTTTTACTCACTCTCAGGCTATTACGTTAGCCTCTGCTGCTTTTAATCTCTGTTTTATTCATTTTTGATACTTGTTTATTTTTTATTTTGGTAACTGTATACGGCAATCCGTCTTCTCATTATTATATATACTACTTTAGTGAGTCTCATAGTCTCGTAGATCCAAGAGATTCATTAGGGCATTTCTGATTTTTGCTGAGTCCCCGCACTCTTCCTTTCACCGAGTGAGATTCCAGAGACCAAGCACATCTCCTCCAGCAGGTAAAAAGGAATGTTGCAGTCTGCTGCCTGAACAATAGTGGGTGGGCATGTCACAGATGAGGGGCCACCAGTGAAAAAAGACTTGTTTCTGGTCTCCAGCCACTTCAGCTCTTCAGGTAGGGGCACAAAATTTCACCTTGTGGGGAGAATATTAAAAGGCAGGCTGGACAGTACAGGAGGAGGTG
>NW_015243079.1:0-585 GCF_001447785.1 Gekko japonicus | reverse complement strand
AAAGTGCTGCTGGATCAGGCCAAAAAGGTCCATCTAGACCAGCATTCTGTATCCATTAGGTGGATCCTCAAGATTCCCAGCACAGGTCCTGACCACGCAACATGTGGAACTGCTGTTTATCACAGCTAGTAGCTGTCGGCAGCCTTATGCTCCAGGAAGCCCGGTCACTGTAAACCATTTATGCTGAGGGTAGCCGCCACTTTTCACTGTCGTGACTGACACACAAATTCCCCCACATGCTGATCTAACATTACAAATCTACCAGACGGTAAGCTCCAAAACTGCATCAACAGAATTCACAAACACAAGATATAACGCTGACGGCTTCCTAAAGTGGCTCAAGCAAATCCACATCAATGGGTATTAGCCGCGAATGGTAAACGGAACTTCCATGTCTAGTGGAAGTGGACCGCGGAGAGGGGCAACAAAAGGGAAAGGCTTTGGTCTGCGTGCCCTGCTTGCAGGCAGGAGAAGCGCGATGCTGGACGAGACGAGTTTCTGGTCTAATCCCTCCGGGCTGTGTTCATAGACTTATCACCCAAACCGTCCCTTCCAAGAGCGGAGAGTGATGCCCCTAAATCCCCA
>NW_015243078.1:0-585 GCF_001447785.1 Gekko japonicus | reverse complement strand
TTGTGCATTTTTCATCTGCGCTTATCTTGTGTGGCTGTGCATACTGCTATTTTTTTAAGACAAAAATGGATAGGAGTGCTTTAAAACAAGTAATAAATAGGCAAGCATACTGGCTGATTTGAGGTGTGTTGGGGGGGGGGGAACCACCATCCACTCACATCTCCTGGGGCTGGCCTCGCCATTTGAGAAGGAAGCCAGGCTGGGGAAGAGTCCCTGTAGGCAGCACGGCAAAGATCTATTCTCTGCCTATCTATTTTTATTTCACTGTTTCTCTAGGGAGCTCAGGTTGGCGTTAAGTGGTTCCCTTCATTTTATCACCACAACAGCCTTGCGTGGTAGATCAGGGCTGACAGAACATGAAAGGCCAGGGTCACTCAGTGAGCTTCGTGGCAGAGTGGAGGCTTGAACCTCGGTCTCCCATGTCCCAGGTCAGCTCTCTTACTGCTTCACCACACTGGCTGTCGTTGTCAAGAGGCCTTACTAAGGTGGCAAACTTGGGGCTAACGGATTAAATGGGAACAAAAAGCCATCAAGATGTCATCCACGCATATCTGGGTTCAGGGGTCATTGCCTGCAGGAGCGCAC
>NW_015243077.1:0-585 GCF_001447785.1 Gekko japonicus | reverse complement strand
TCTCTATGTGCAAACTTTACATGCCACGCGAATAAAAAGTCTTTGTAGTTGCATTTAGCTGATCTGGTTTGGCATACCAGCTCATCATTTCCCATTTCATCTAAATCAATATCAGCAATATTTCTCAGGTAATGAAAACAATCCTTTTCTTCAAGCATCACATTAAATCCATTTTCACTCCAAATATTTCCATGGCTTGGTCTGAGATCAATATTAAGACCATTTTGCATGATTCTCTTTGTGGATATGAGATTATTTATGGTTTCGGGAATCAGAACACATTTTCTGAGAGTGATTTCCACAATCTCATTGTAAGCGTTCAAGGCATACAGTTTAGCTGAACCACAGCCCTCTACAGAGAGATCTTTGCCTTCTGCCCCTTGCAGAACAGGCTTCTTTTCTCTGTCCAAATCAGTAAACCATTTGTCTGAGTTCACTATATGATACCTACCGCTATCTAGTAAAAATGAGTCCTTTTGCTCATCATTCCTCTTAGTGACAGACAAAGCTTTCTTGTTACTGTTCTGCTTTCCAACATGAGCCCTTTACTGTTTGTCTCTGATAACACACACCTCGTTTCTCAAA
>NW_015243076.1:0-585 GCF_001447785.1 Gekko japonicus | reverse complement strand
GGTTCATCTGCCGTACATAGAGAACTCTCAGGCAGATCTTCTCAGCCAAATGCAGTCAGTCAAACACGAGTGGTCCCTGAATCCTCATTACACGTAGCCAATTTTCCACAAGTTCGGGTGCCCCGAAAAAGATGTCTTTGCAGCACAGGACAATGCGAAGTGCCCAACCTTCTACAGTCAAGGCTCCCTGTCGAGAACCTCGACAGGAGATGCATTGCTGCACTAATGGACAGGACATCTTCTCTATATGTCCCCCCATTTCTGCTCACCACCAGGACAATACAGAAGATTGTCCAAGATTATTCAGGCTGCATCTTAATAATGCCATGGTGGCTGAGACAACCTTGGTTTGCGACTCTTCTGAAGCTGTCTCACAAAGTCTACCGACATCTCCCGCCAGCACTGGTCTGCTTTCTCAATGTCACGGCCAAGTCCTCCATCACAACCCTGGGTTTCTCTAGCTGACCGCATGGCTAATAATGACTTAACCTTTCCGCCAGAGGTCCAGCATGTCCTCCTGAATGCCAGGAAACCAGCCACTCATCGTTGTTATTAGGCAAAGTGGCAGTGTTTCATTTTATGCCG
>NW_015243075.1:0-585 GCF_001447785.1 Gekko japonicus | reverse complement strand
GGGGGGGTGCATACTCATTTTGTAAAGTGTGCTGAGCTCCCTTTGTTGGCAGGAAAATGAACCATACATATTTCAATCAAATAAAAAATAAAACCCCCACAAAACCTTAGTCAGAATTAATTATCATGAATTTAAATACCAGCGATAAAATCACCTAAACAAAGAAGCCTGCCAAATAATTGCATTTTTTCTTTTATAAAGACAGATTTTATGTGTGGGGCAACGAAATGTAACTTCTGAGTGTTACAGGATGAGCTCTTGAAGAAACGTTTCAATCACTCTCTCTATGTGAAATCAATGAGAAATTAAATTAGTAGGTAAATCTGGATGTCTGGATTCTCTAAGCAGCTTAAACCTCTGCCTTCCAAAATCTTTCATTTGTTGAGAGTAAACTGCTCATGCAATAACTACTACAGACGTATAATTAAAACCATGCTTTGCAATTTCTTAAATGGGACTCAGTCAACAGAGTGGAAACTGCTGGAGTCAGATAGGGAGTGGGGGAAAGCATAGTTTTTGAAAGGGTGTGTTGCTTGTGTTGTATGGCCACTTTCCCCCCATGTAAAGGCCTTTTTTTTTTTTTTT
>NW_015243074.1:0-585 GCF_001447785.1 Gekko japonicus | reverse complement strand
GGTAATAATGGTCAGTGCCCAGTACAGGATTGGCATGCCCAGCACAGCCAGGACTCATGGGGCGAGGGCGATTACAATGAAGCAGCAGTGTGGGAATGAGCCTGCATCCTGGACACCGTGCACACGGGAGGCAGAATTATAGCCTAACCCCACCCTCCCCCCAAGCCATACAATAGATGAATGTGGACATGTTGACATTACATGGTCAAAACGGCATAGCCTCTTTATCACACTCTTCACAATGAAGGAAGTCGAGTTTAGGAGATCTCCCCTTCCAGGGGAACTAGTGAGAGAACCAGAAATGTGTCCTTAAGTAATGAAAAGAGTCACGGTTCAATGTTATTTGTAAGAAATCAACAGGGAAATAAACACACTGAATGGTGATACACCATCGCTATATATCCTCGGTTAACAGTCAGGTGCTTACGTGGCTTCTTTTACAAAATACTTGGGTGTGTTGGTCTTGCAAGCCGTCCATTCCCCAGGCTCAGTCCCATTTAAGGTTGCCAGCCCCGGGTGCCCTGGGGACGGGGACTGCAGAAACTGACATTGCATGATGCTATACAGGGGTCATTTCGTAGAAAA
>NW_015243073.1:0-585 GCF_001447785.1 Gekko japonicus | reverse complement strand
AGCTTAGAGGGAGCATTGCTTGCCACCCTCGGAGGAAGCACAGGGTTACAAGACAATAGGCAGGCAGGCAGATCTGAGACCTCCATACCCTGCAGGGCAAAGCCTTTTTACCTGGCCTAGCAGCACCTGCCGTGCAAGCAGACAGACTTTATGCGCAGAATGAATGCTCTTCTTCGATTCAAAACCCGAGGAAGGCCCAAGTACTCCTTAGCATCTCTTCTCTCTGTACGGGAGGGCAGGGCTTGGAAAGACCCAGGCGCCAGGTCGCCATGGCGCCTAGCATTTTCTCAGTCACGACACCAAAGCTCTGGAACTCTCTCCCCAACAGTGTTCCCTCTCAGCTGTGCGCCTGAGCGGCCGCTCATTGACACAGGAAGCCCCGCTCAGTAGCCATCTGGAGCCCCGCAGGGTCTTGAACTGCCCACTGCCCATCTGAAGATTACAGCAGTGCTGTAAACTAGAGGGCCATCTGACAGCAGTGCTGATTCTGTGCACTTGGGCAGATCATGAGAAGGGAGGGCAGGAAGGGTTGCCTCGGGGCTTAGTTCTCGCAGCCCTTTGGAAGCAAACCTGGAGGATTTTTTT
>NW_015243072.1:0-585 GCF_001447785.1 Gekko japonicus | reverse complement strand
GTGAGCTCACTTTACTGCCACAGATTAAGCACAATAATGTGCTCTTACCTGTGCTCAGTCTCATTCACTTAAGATGCTCTTAGTTTGTTTTAATTCTGGTTTGTGAGGCTTAGACTTTCTGATTCTTTTCTTCAGTTGCCCAGCACCTCAGGTCTTGGGAAAGAGGGAGAAGCCAAACGTTTTAAATAAACAAATATATAATAGTTCACAATTGAGCCAATGGCTTTTATATTTAAGATAAGTGGGTAAAAGAAACAATTTAGCTAGCTTAAAGATAGCATCTTTTCTTTTGCCTCCTTTTCAGTACAGCTCAGCTATTCTATGACTCAGTGTTCATCTAATAATTGAATTAACATTTGCAAGTCTCTGTAGCCTGGAACACTGTCTTAAAACATTTGTTTGAGATGCTGCCATGTCTTAGAATTGTCATTTTTAACGTAATAGATAATGGATGGAAGTAATTATACTGAATAGGGTTAGACAGCTTAAAACAATTCAGGTTTTAAAGAATTTGGAAGACAGCTAAATGTCTTATTTTGAAGGTATGCAAGTCTTTCTCCAAAGGTTACAGTATTGAACATCATG
>NW_015243071.1:0-585 GCF_001447785.1 Gekko japonicus | reverse complement strand
TTTTCTACAAAAAGAGCCCTGTATGTACTGATGCACAGGGAGACTTGGAATCATCCACTGATACTGTCTGAGAAAGGGCCGAGAAGCGTTTTCTCTGTTCACCATATTATTTCTGAAAAGGCAGTATTTGGGTTCCTTCAATAAGGCGGGACACGAATTAACGGAGAAAGCACAAAGTCATCAGTAATTGGGCTTTTTAGACTCACAGCCCAGCAGCAGCCAAGAAATCAGCAGGTAACAGCCTAGAGTGCTCCGTGCAAAGTGCTTCACGCCTCCAGACAGCTGCCAAATTTCTTATCTGTAAAAAAGAAAATTGCAACGGCTGGCAGCAATGAAATATTAACTTTTAAAGTAGTATTTAAAAGGGGTAATGTTCAAAATTGCCACTCAGATAAAGACAGGTAGCCAGTAGCTGAAGGATTGGATTTGGTCACTAGATGCTTCCCACCAGGTTTTTTTGAATAGCTCCTAAATGCCACCGATTCCTTGTTATGCAACTGAGCAACACTAAGTCGTAGTCAAAAAGCACTTTGTCACCCTTCCTCTCAGGTAAACAGTGATACATGTTCTGCCTGCTTCTCAGTT
>NW_015243070.1:0-585 GCF_001447785.1 Gekko japonicus | reverse complement strand
TTGTCATGGGTTAGTTAATACTAAATTTTTATGATGTTACTCGGAGGTATTATTACTTAGTCCATCCTGCAAAACTGCAAGATTTTGACTAGACACATACACATCCAGCAATCTGAGAGGGAAGTGTTAACATGCATCTCCCACCATCACAGAGGTGCAATGCAGGGTTGTCAGGTTTTGGGGCACATTCTCCAGACTTCAGTGGGACAGGTGGAAATCCCAGAGGCATCACTTGATCTTTTCAGTCAAAACATCTGTGCATGCCTACTTGTGATAACTACTGCCTATGTAAATCGGGATGGGAGGCAGTAATCTCCCACTAACAGCCCACCTACATTTTACATCTAGCACATTGTTAACTATATAGTACAATTCCCAGTGACGTGTAGAACTATTAATTTAGTACTGCTGTTCAATATAACATCATCCAGCCTCGTCCCTTGATATCACTAGGTCCCACATAATACATTTCAGGATTTGAGAGGCTGGAAAGCTAGCAACTGTAGAGCAATGCCATACAAATTTCTCTGCAGTCACACACAACACCATACAAAACAGTTCAGAAGGAAATTAATCTTGTTCAAA
>NW_015243069.1:0-585 GCF_001447785.1 Gekko japonicus | reverse complement strand
TTTCCCAACTTGGATCTGGCAACCATCCCGTCTCAGGCCCTGCCGGTTGCCAGGGGCGACCTAGCAACCCTATGGAAAGCACGTACTGTCTTATTCACCCAAAATGGCAACCACACATATTGAGAAGATCACTCTCCTGGAAGGTCCAACATCACAATGACCAAAAAGGATTGTAAGTGCTACATTGAGTCTATCAGTTGGAATCTTTGTATGATGTCACATCTTTAGGATGTGACTTTATACCTTCACTGAAGGGGACGGAGTCTGAAAAAAGAACATGAAACACCAAGGCTGATGATGTTATCTCTGGGGAAGGAACAAAATGTGATCACATATCTTGTATATTGCTGACGGGATGTGGAAGGAGGTCACAGATAATGTAATAATTTGGCCAGAGACAGAATCACTACAAATTATAAAAGGAGCTTTAGACAAAAACACTCTTGAATAGTGTAAGATCTCAAATTCTTGAGATCTTATTGTTCTTCTAAAAAAAACAAATTGAAGATTCATGGGCAGTTAAAATTGACAATCTTTACAAGGCTTCGTCCAAGATTATAACAATAGGATGCATTTTGATGCTGC
>NW_015243068.1:0-585 GCF_001447785.1 Gekko japonicus | reverse complement strand
ACAAGCATGGACAGCGTCAAGAGGGAACTCTTCATACATGTTGCCCCAGCAAAACCAGTCAAAACCCTTCCCTTCCCATTTAATTTCAGCAGTGGATCTGGTTCTCTGTAGCACAGGCTGCAAGAGAGTGAACGAGAACCCCCCACACACAAAGAGAGACAGATTTATCTCTCCACACCATTTCCATAAAGGCAGGCGAGGTTTTGAAGGCACTGAATGGGAGCGGGAGGCTTTAAATAGATCTCAAAAGGCCTTGAGAGGATGTCTTTCTCCCCTCCCCCCCACACACCCACACCCACATGCTGTCAGTTATTTAAAAGTTATTTATCGAGGTGAGAGGGCTGGCACAGGACATAAAACACAACGCTTTTTGTACAACGTCCTCGGTTAATTCAACGGGAACAATCAATCGGGTATTGACAACTCCCCTGGCTTTTATTTTCTCCTTGTCATTCCACTTAGGGCCCGCTTCATCCGAAAGAGCTTTCTGATGATTGGCCCAGGGTGAATGCCGCCCCCCCCCACGATATCGGCAGTGTTGAGTATCACATTAGAGGCAGTTCGGCGTTGGGGTTTTTAACCCCC
>NW_015243067.1:0-585 GCF_001447785.1 Gekko japonicus | reverse complement strand
CTTGTTCCCCTGGAATGCATTAGATTTGACCTTCATCGGTACTTCTCTGGAGCTTCATTTTAACAGTGAAGATGCATTTTATTTATTTATGTGTATTCTTTTTGTATCACCTTCCCAAGACCTCAGAGCGGTGTACGAGCAAAGTCACATTATATACTCACATAGCAAAACACACAGCACAAAAAATGTAAATATGATGTACCTTTATCGTTGAATAAGGTCTGCCAGAAAGATGTTGGTGCCTCAGTCCTGTTTGTTTAGGCATCTGGCCTGTTTTTCTCAAGTAGACTCATTTCCAAGTCAGTGTGCAGAGAATTACATGCTACAGTGGTAGGCAGCAGGTCCCCCTCCCTGCAAAAGGCCTGGATTTAATGCGACTGAAGATATTAAGGTTGCTCTAAAAAGTAGAAGGACCTTGCAGGCCATTTACAGCTTTCTGCACACTGTTTCTAATGTGTCCAGTACTTGATTTGGAGAGGGAGTGTGTAAGGATAAGGCCCTGTCCTTGGTCCATAAACATTTTATTCTAAGTAGGCTTGCTTAACAAAATTGCCAGTCGACATTGTTAGTAGCAGTGAGTAGAAT
>NW_015243066.1:0-585 GCF_001447785.1 Gekko japonicus | reverse complement strand
ATTCACCACCCCCAGTTAAGGCTGGTCTTGGCAGCAGCTCGGTACAAAAGTATCATTGGTAAAAGGCTCAGCTTTCTGATTATATATAATTTCACATCAACATCCAGGAAATGTAAGCTTTCCAAAACCGCCCTCAAAAAGGCATCTGAGCACTTTGGAAAATAGAGATACTGCATTTTAAGAAAGTTTCAATGGACTAATTACTCGACTTACATTACAGCCCCACGTCGGTTTTACGGCTTTGAATTTCAGCCCTTGCTGTTTCTTGTTAATGAAGTTGTCCATAAAATACACAGAATGATCTGTTGGGTTTTTTTACTGACCTGCCAGACAGAAAAAAGAGAGAGAGATTTTCTTTGTTGGGAGGCAGCTTGCAGATAAGGGTTGAGTCAGCAGCTCTTGGAGGAATTAAATCAGAATGAGCCACTGCAACTGAAATCAGTGTGCAAGAAGACTCTGTGCTTGCCCCATGGTGAAAGGGGTGGTGCTAAGCCCAATACCACCATGAGCCTTCCAGCAAGTTGTGGGTGTGTGGCAGAACACAAGTTTTGCAAGTTGGGTTGCCAGTCTTCAGGTGGTGGCTGG
>NW_015243065.1:0-585 GCF_001447785.1 Gekko japonicus | reverse complement strand
TGCAATTTAGCAAAAAAGACGGGGCGAACCGACCTCCGGAGGTTTCCAGCTGTTAATCGGGCGGACGGCGAGAAGCAGCCAAACTTTTTTTGCCAGCTGCGTTGCAAAAAGACGCCTCCCTTGGAAAAGCACGCGAGGTGCAGCCGGCCAGGTGGCGCGCAAGGAACGCCCGAGTCCCCCGAAGGAAACACCGGCAGCGCCGCTTTCGCAGCAGGCCTCACTCCCTCCAGAGACCGTCCCGGCGGCTTCCCTCCGGCGAGCGAATGCAGAAGTCTCCAGGAACGGGGCTGCCTGCGCGAAATGCGTCCCGCGGAAGAAGCCGCCGCTTCTCCTTTCTCGCTCCCCTCTTGGGAAACTTACCGGTGTGTTGCAGTCTCTCCTTCCTGCGAATTTCGGCGCCCGGTTGCGGAATCCGACGCCTTTCTCAAGAACTCCCCCAGCAATCGAGAGTCGGTCGGGCGCAGAGGAGGCATCGGAGACAGGGCAGGGGGAGGCGGGGGGTAGTCCGGGAAGGTGAGCTTGCTCGGCCTCTGCTGCCCGAACAGCCGAGCGGCAGGGAAGTCCGCCTGCCTGCCTGCCTGCCTG
>NW_015243064.1:0-585 GCF_001447785.1 Gekko japonicus | reverse complement strand
ATGCTCTGTCTTCTGAGAACTCAGCCATCTACCGCACCGTATGTGTCACACCAGGCTTGTATTTTGTTTCAAGAACACGACAAGTTGAGAATGTCATGAAGTCACCTTCCTACGTAGTCACTCCAGCGGCATCACATGGCACAATTCCACTGAAACAGCCAATGCTCCCCAGCATCTTATATGGACACCACTGAATTCTGAAGGATACGACTAGGGGTTAAGAAAGCCCCCCACCTGCTTACTTAATAAATGAAATACCCATTTACCTCATTCATGACAGTGTCTGCTCCAATTATGTAGTCGCTGTGAGGTCTAAGACCTGCCAGTGCAGCAGGAGAATTTGGTTCTACTTCCTAGTGTCAAGACATAAAAATGAGAAGAAATGTTTTTTTTAATTGAAACAAGAAAGTAACAGAACACGAAGTTACATTGAACATTGTTTAAAAAGCCCCCATTCCCCAAGCCAACTGTACAAATTAGGTCCTGCCATCTCCATTTTCTTCAGCTCATTCCTCTTAACAGGTGCCTGGACAACTGCCGACTTACAAGTTAATTACGCCTTTTTGTGCAGAGAGCAGGAAAAAA
>NW_015243063.1:0-585 GCF_001447785.1 Gekko japonicus | reverse complement strand
CTGTGGAAACTAAGCAAGTCCTTCAAGGTGCAGGTGTCATTAGGGAGTGTGCATTCCTCAGGTCAGGGGCCATCACTGAGAAAGCCCTTCTCCTGGTAATGGCTAATTGAACCATTCTGGGGCTGAGCACCTCCCCCAGAACTTTTCCAGTAGGGTTGTAATAGTTTTCGGAGGCAGGGACATTCAGTTGCCATTGAGGTGCTGCCGTGACATCATTTCCAGTGCGAACCTAGAATTGACAGCAGCATGTTGGCACAGTGCTCAAGGATCCCACCCAAACTCTATGGTTCTACCATCGAGTTTTGGTAGAATCCTATAGCATTGTGCCAATGCACTGATGTCACTTCTGGGTTTGCACCAGATGTGATGTTTCAGTACACTATTTCCCTCGTGCTGAGATGGAATCAGGGGGTGGGACGTTTCCCTCTGTAGTAGGAGACCTGGCTTCCCATGACATTCCTTGATCTGATTTGTACCGTCATGAGGGCTTTCCTTTGCCTCATAGGGGGAAACAGACAGACTGACAGTACAGTACCTGTATGCTTTCCCACGTTGTGTGTGATCAGGGCTTTTTTTGTAGAAAAA
>NW_015243062.1:0-585 GCF_001447785.1 Gekko japonicus | reverse complement strand
GTTACATCCTGCAGACACATATTTTAAAGGGTGGTTGCACATTAGACAACAGAGAAGGGAAAAGGTAAACAGGAAATCGTGTTCCCTCTCCCCACTACACTATTAATTGTTTCCTCCAGAATCAGCTCCTAAAACAAAACAAAGGCTATCAGGTAACCACGTTTGCATGAGATAAGTAGTTTGGCTCTTAGCTGTGAAATTACCCGGTGGGCAAACCTCTACTTTAAGTCTGAATTTCACAACTCTAAAATAAGAATAATGGTGAGCTACTTCACAGGGGTTTTGACTACTCAGTTAAAGTCTTTATGATAAAACAATTTAATCTTATAAATAATTAGCAACTCCTCTCAGTAGTTTAAGGTTTCATTAGGCTAAGTCCTTCTAACAGCACAGATCTTGTAGAAGAAAATATCGGTGTGTAACCACTATACATTGTTTTTAGTATTGTTGTTTGTTTTTTTAAGTCTGTGTCTTTCTGGTTTTGGGCCTCAACAACAAGCCATAATAATAAATTAAGATAACCACAGCCTTGACCTGGATAACTCTGGCAAGCCTGTTCTAGTCAGATCTCAGAAGCTAAGCAGG
>NW_015243061.1:0-585 GCF_001447785.1 Gekko japonicus | reverse complement strand
AAAAAATGCAATTCAAACAATCACAGCAGTGGAAAGAGAGTATCCAGGTACTTAAAAAGCAACACAGCACAGAAAATGGCAGTCAGAGGACATCTAAATGAATGGAAATGCCAAGACAAATAAAATGTCTTCATTTGGAACCTAAATATCAAAAGGGAAATGTCCACAGACAGGGTGCTACCACCAAAAAGCCCTATCCCTGGTGGTCTCTCACCTCACTTCAGCAAATGGGGGTACACAGAGGACTTCTTCCACTGATGATCTAAATAGACCACCAATTTTATACTGGAGCAGACAGCTTGTCACAATATTGGCCCCCAGATGTTTTGGGGCTATGAAGAAAAGTTCTGGCACTGTGTAATTAATATTGCGCACCAGCTATCCAACAAAAGATCAAGCTTTGGGAATGAGAAGAAGCTGAAGAGTTCATTGCTACACACATAAGATCACACCTTTGTACTCTGTGTATTAAGTGTGAAAGTACTTACCAGCTCTGTATTCAAAACCACTAAGATCCCCAAAAAGCTGACACTCCAAGGTACAGAGTCATTTATCTGTTTTATTTTGAAGCTGACATTTCATTTT
>NW_015243060.1:0-589 GCF_001447785.1 Gekko japonicus | reverse complement strand
CGGGCCTTTTTCATAGTAGATATATCAGGCTAAAATCTACTATTCTCTAATTGGCTGCATAACTGTACTTTAAGTGGCTTAATAACCTTTTCCCCCCAAAATAGAGTAAAAGACAAAATGGAAAAATTGTTACATGATCCTCATCAAATTAGGAAATTATAGTAAAATATATACATGATGGTTGTAACAATTTTAGATTCTCTCTCTGTCTGTCTCTCAGAGAGTAAGAGTTCAGTAGCACCTTAAAGACTAACAAAATATGTGGCAGGGGATGAGCTTTCGTGAGTCACTGCTCACTTGTTCAGATACAGGTAGAATGGGCGTCCATCTGTCCTTTTGTCTTGGAGAGTGGAGTGATTTCACACACACACTCACACACACGCAGGGGTGGGCAAACTTGCTCAATATAAGAGTCACATAGAATAAACATCAGATGTTTGAGAGCCGCAAGACATGAACAAATATCACACACACACACATTTTTATTTAAAATATGCAAATTTGCTTTTTATTAACATTAAATGAGTCTGCCAAAAAAACAAAAACAGAGATTGATAATGACATTTAATTGTCCAATGATATTTATTTG
>NW_015243059.1:0-585 GCF_001447785.1 Gekko japonicus | reverse complement strand
CCTGGGAGTTGGAAACCCTGTGTTTGATGCAGGATGGGGGAGTTGCAGCTGGAACTTAAAACCAACAAAGGGTTAGAACACACATTAAAGCAGCGTAGGCTTTGCTCAGGACCCATTAGGTATAGACTATAGTGTAAAATATCCATGATAGCATGCTGAGAAGGAATCAAGGGACGCCAAGCAGAAATAATTGATGATTGGAATTCTCACTGGTGCCTACAGAACTGGTATCTTTTCAGCTTGCATATTATAGACTGTCTAGACATGCTGTGCTTCAGTGGCAAAAAATGAACTCTTTGCAGACACAGTATATAATCATCAGACTCTAGATGCATCGTTTAAATTATCGCATGTGGAGCTGTAGAAAGACCTAACGGTAATTGATTATCGGATTTTGTTACCTGGTGGACAATGCTGCGAATTTACCTTATGATGGATCAGATCAGTGGCCCGTCTAACCCAGCACAATCAACGAAAATGGTTCTTGATACGTTGAGATCTAT
The DNA here is from genome assembly GCF_001447785.1 of Gekko japonicus. Classification (NCBI taxonomy): domain Eukaryota; kingdom Metazoa; phylum Chordata; class Lepidosauria; order Squamata; family Gekkonidae; genus Gekko; species Gekko japonicus. The sequence goes on along the minus strand of NW_015243059.1, from coordinate 82 downwards.
CCCAGCCTTGTTATGTAAAATTCTCTGCCTGAAGACTGAACTGAGAATTTCATGTTGTTAGCCGAATTGGTTTATTTACAGC
>NW_015243058.1:0-585 GCF_001447785.1 Gekko japonicus | reverse complement strand
AAAGATTTCCACCTGAAAATTAAGTCTTGTCTTCCAGACCTTAACCAAAGACCTTTTTGGATCTTTCAAAGGGTGTCTCTCTTCCCCATGCTGTCTCCTGGTGTTACTTTTCCAAAGGCCGTTGCTTAGAGCTGTCTGTTCCATCTGCCAGTCCTTTTCTGGGTCCTTTCAATAGGGTGGGGACATGCTTCCACCTCAGTTCATCCTGTATTCCGAAGGAGGTGACAGAACCAGAACACATTCTGTCCCCCATTGGCCACAAGCCTCAGCATCCTGAGAGAAGTAGGGGGCCACCACCTCCGTGTCCAGAGAGCTTTCAAAACATTTTTAAAGCAACATTTTTGCATTGCTTCATTTCCCTTTTGTAAAGATTGGAAAACAGGGTGAAAGTCCCGCCTAAAGGTTTCCTAGGTCGTTAGCTTAAGGTTTGAATTGCACAACCTAACACAAGCCATGTGCACCCACCAGGACCAGGGCGTTCTTAAAACATTCTTCAGAGGGTGTGCTGCTGCTTGCAATTCGCCCCAACTAAGGAATTGTGCTAGACAGCCATCCCTTTGCACATTTTGCTAGTCGTTACAATGT
>NW_015243057.1:0-585 GCF_001447785.1 Gekko japonicus | reverse complement strand
TGCGGAAATATTCGTCACTACTCAGACTATTGGTATCTGTGAGTGACACATTTCTTCTCACTGACAAAGTAGAAAAGGTATTTTGATGGCACTTTCTCCCCCACTACCTTTTAAAACCTGTTTTCTAGTCAGATCCCACCTAGGAGTGCCGGCGATGCACCTGAAATTGCCGGCTTCTCACTGCATTTGACAGCCTGTCTATAATTGTTTTTGGAGTGGCAGCTGGAAGGCTTGCTACTTCAAAAGATAGCTCTCCAAAAGGCCCAAACACCCCAAAGTCAACAAACGATCCCATTCCGGCAGGCATCTGAAGTTTTCATTTAAACAAACAAAAATGAGCAGAGTTTCTGGATGTGTTTCCGGCATTTGTTCTTCTTCAGAGCAAAACCCTGGTGGATTAAAAAAAGAAAAGAAAAAAGCCCTGCATTCTTTGACACTGGCCTGTAGTCATCAATCAGTCCATCCACCTGTCCACCTATCTGGCATCAGTCCATCCACCTATCTGGCTTGCTTTTCATCTCCCTTCCCAGAAATCTAAGAGTTTATATCACCAGTCATAGTAGGGCTGCCAAGCCGCGGCGGGGG
>NW_015243056.1:0-585 GCF_001447785.1 Gekko japonicus | reverse complement strand
TGAAAGGGATATTTTGACTTGATTTATTTCGTACTCAGCAGCTGATTCACTGGTGAGAACATATCTTAATCCCAAGCAAGAGCCTATCCAGATTTCCCCCTAGGGGAATAACTGAATGACAGACAAACCCCAGATGGCCTTGGTCTGGCCTATATGCACAAGTCTGTTTAGACACTTAGGAGTACCCTGAATTGGTGGATGGCCCCAGCTATAAACCTTCTTCCCCCAGATGACTTCTAAGACCTTTTTTCTGGTCTAGGTTGAGGGAGGAGCTGGAAATAGAATGAGGAAGCATTGGGGGTTTAGCATCTATATTGTTTTAGTTGTGTCAACAGAAAAATAGCAGAATAGTTTATATTTGCATTTTAATCTATTAGCCACACTTGAGTCTTTGGTATGGTATGGAAGGATACTTTCAATAATGTGTTACTACAAGGTTTAATTTGCTTCCCGCAGATCTGTTTGCTTCCTGCATATGCCATTTGGAACCCCAGACATTTCATGGGCTCAGCCAATCATGGAGTTTTGACTGAAGGGTTTCTACCAATGAAGTCCTTTTTAAAGTTCAGGTTGCCAGCAGGGTTG
>NW_015243055.1:0-585 GCF_001447785.1 Gekko japonicus | reverse complement strand
CTCCTCCTCTTCATCTTCTTCCCTTTAAGTGGCTGTCCAACGTACACTAGTACCCTGCCCTAAAAGAAGATGAAACATAGCAGGAAAAATGTATAATTCCAACCAAAACCCACATGTGGCACTCAAGCACAGAAACCATTGCTTCAGAAAACTTGGAATGTTTTACTCTAAAACGGATGTAGCCAGGCCAATGGATACAACATATCTATAGTTCCTAGAACAAGTGCTGGTATAGCATAGAAGGACCAGTGAGGTGGAAAGTTAGTGGTTCAAATCTCAGTGCTGCAGGTGCTTCTACTGTGGCATGAGATAGGCAGCCTATAGCTGTCAGCCTCAGCCTCTTAAGAGATGATGCAATTGGGCTACTTAGTACATCTTTTGTAAGGATTATTGAGAATTTAGGGAATACTTTGAAAACTTAGGAAAGCAGTACATATTACCACGATTTTAAATATACATCTGAATGTATATTTAGCTGCCAATCCCATCATTGCTTATATATAATGTAAAGAAGTGTGGGAGGACATTTACAGGAGAGCACTGGCAGGCAGAATGGAGAAGCATTTACTGCCACTTTCCCCTCTG
>NW_015243054.1:0-585 GCF_001447785.1 Gekko japonicus | reverse complement strand
CAGGAAGAAGCTGCACCATAAGGGGAGGGTAAGGCCTGCACAGATTTTGTTTCAAGGCCTGCTTTGGATTACTGCAAGTAAATGTTGGTAATCTGTGCAAGTATTAGAGAGCTTTTAAAACAAATGTGAAGTGGGATTCAGGATTCAAGTGAGAAGAACTGCAGCCTTCCAGATACAGCCTGTAAATATTATCTGATGTTTCAATATTGTGAGGTTAACCTGGACTTACAATATATGTATTACTTATTTGTTCAGACTTTTTGTACTGTGCATCTTTGTGGATGCTGAAGATGTTTGTAGCCAATAATATCCTAAAAAAGCCTTGCTATAAAGTAATAGCAACTGAACTGGGATGAACAAGGACTCGTATGAAAACCTCCATGCTTTTGTTTATATAGTTTATTGTAATTCTCAATTGCATCTGTTTCATTGCCTTTTTATGTTTGTGTTTAAGTGTGTTATTCATAAATACATGTAGTTGCAGTAGAACTAATAACAATAACAACTTTTATGGCTGTAATTGTAGAGATCAAGACCCCAAGAGAGAATAGCAATAAGTTCAAGAAAGTACTTGTGGATACCAAA
>NW_015243053.1:0-585 GCF_001447785.1 Gekko japonicus | reverse complement strand
TGCTTGATGACTGAACTCAACATCATAGAACATCAAAAATTTATACAGCCAGTTAGGAGTACAAAGAATCAGGATTTTGGTTAATTAGTAGGGGAACATTTTACTTCTGAGCTCCTTTTTGTGTTTTAGACTTTGATTCTGAAATGTAGCTGGAAATGCTGAATTAAGACAGCAGATTCCCCCCCCCCCCCAACATGACTACATATTTCATGACTTTGGAAGCAAAACCACTCAATTAAGCCATGAAGACTGCAGTTCTCTTTTCTTTTTATGAGCTTCGGTTTCCCAACAGGGATACGAAGTCTGAGCTTCTTAGCACAGTAATTGCCATTTCATATTAGCCTAAACTAGTGTGAAGAATCAATTCCTAAAATCCCGCCTAGATTTTTTGATCACCACATATTGGGGGGGGGGGAAACCCCACTTGGAGGTATGATTCAATTGTGAAATTGTCAGTAATCTTGCAGACAGTCCCGAAGATTTACTTTTTAAAAGATGGGTTTCCATTTAAATAGTTAAGGCTCCAAATCTATTACAATGGAAGATAAAAAAATGATCTAGTACTTACACGGCAATAATCTGTTA
>NW_015243052.1:0-585 GCF_001447785.1 Gekko japonicus | reverse complement strand
CAGATCTTGGTTTCCAAAATACAAAGCAGCACAGTAGAAAGGGCAGTAGCAGCCATTAGGGAGGGGTAGCCCATGATCCACTTTCAGAGGCTCTGTGACCCATTTTTGGGTCCTCATCCACAGCTTGGGAAACACTGTCCTAGAGTATTCTGAGGAATCACAGGGCATTTCCACTCATTTGCCTCAGCAGTGATATCATCTCCTAGTCTCAGCAGCTTGGCCAAAGACTCTGGACCCACAACAGAAGAACCCGGCAGGCCCCTTCTTTTAGTGTAGACAGTGTCTGTCTTACAGGGAAATAGAAAATTGCAACAGTGACTTCTGCAATTATGCGTGCATGATAACCCGCCCGGTAGAGAGGTCTAGTCTACATGATATACTCATAAGGATATTTCTGTTTGTCATTTATTCAATTATATTTACCTTGCACCCTCAAGTAACATTGAGACTAGGTTACTGTAATGCACTTTACATAGGTCTCTCTCTTCGAAGTCAGTTCAGAGACCCCAGTTTGCAGACAGCACCACGGCTTTGTTATTCTTGGGAGCTAGGTGTAGCATACATATTAAATAAATAAATAAATGG
>NW_015243051.1:0-585 GCF_001447785.1 Gekko japonicus | reverse complement strand
CTAATGTTGCGTGTGACCGCAGCCTGGATTAACTGGAAATGAAATGCTGATAATAGTAGTATTTTTTTCTTTGTATTGTAGCTGGGAACGCCAAAAGAGGGTTGTAATGAATTAATTACTGAGGATTGAGATTGGAGGTTTAAGTGTAAAATTGTGTATTTGAAATTTTGCTTTGATAACTTAATTATAACTGGAAATCAAATTTACTGCTGGCAATAGTACTAAAAATGATCAGGATTACATGTTTAAGACAAATATGCTTATTATATTGTTATACAATTTATTTTTTGTGAGGGCGTATATGCTTGGGATAGAGTGATAGGTAGTAACTTTACTGCTGACTGGAAATTTAGAAGATGGGAGTAGTGTTTAAAATAGTGGTGGAGAGCAGTTAAATGGAGGTCTATGAAAAATATACTTTGTATGTGTAGTTTTGTTTTTGTTACATTATTATAAATTAAGTGTAAATGAAGTTTTTTGATGGTAATGAAAGTATTAGTAGTAGTATGGTGATTAACTGTTGAGAGTAATCCTGCTACTTCCCCATAATCTTGAATTGTACTACTAAATTGAGTAATAGAAGTT
>NW_015243050.1:0-585 GCF_001447785.1 Gekko japonicus | reverse complement strand
GGCCCCAAGCACAATCCCTGGCATGTTTGATCAAAATGATTTCAAACATCAGGGCTTGGGAAAACCTTTGCCTGAGACTTTGGAGAGTGACTGCCCATCAAAGCAGACAATAGTAGAGTTAAATAGACCAATTCTTTGATTCTTTCTAAGAAAGCTCATTCTTGTGCATAAGCCACAACAGTGGGGAAAGGTATAAAACAGATGAAGTGCTTGAAGGTCTTAACTAAAGTCTCTCATACTTAGGAGTTATAGCACCCTTGATCATGTTTCAGTTTATTTAGAAGTCAGTCAGCAGGCTGAACCAATGCTGCTGGCCCTTCATCTGAAGGGAAGGCCAATATAAAAAAAGAGCTGCCAATCGGGATCTTACATGCTTCAGCGCTACATCCATAATCCACTTTAAGTGTTCAACATCCAAAGTATTTTGCTGCTCCTTTAGTAACTTGTTTAGAAAACATAAGACATCAGCCAGGAGTTTTTCATCTTCTGAAGAAGTCGGAAGCACCTGAAGAAACCTTTGGTATAAAGTTAATATTAAATACATTCACTAGTATATTTATTGTTTATTCATTTGTTTGACTTATA
>NW_015243049.1:0-585 GCF_001447785.1 Gekko japonicus | reverse complement strand
AGCTACCACCTGGAGGTTGGCAGCCCTAGAGGCTTTGCTCTGGTGCGGAAAAGCTGCTGTAGTGGAGCATGATGGGAGAAATGGTTCTCTGGGTAAATGTATCCTAGGCCATGAAGAGCTTTGTAGGTGACAACCAACACCTTGAATGGACCGGGAAACTAAAAAGGGAAATTGAGTGACTGCAGAGTAGGGGGAATATTCATACTCTTCCTCGCTCTGGAGAGCCATGGAGCTATGGCATTCTGGACTGGCTAGACTTTCACTCCAGCGGCTTAACTTTTAATCATGCTGTTCTTTATTTCACACTAACAAACCAATGACAGTGATTCAGGCCTGCTATTTGAAGTCCTTTTTTCGCTAGAGGGATTGAACTTGGCGCTTTCTGCATGCAGAGTGTGTCCTCAGTCACTGATTTATGGCCCTTCTCACCTGGCTGCTCTAATGCCTTCCGAAATTTAATTGCCATGGTAGGACGTTTCCCCTATAATTTCACTCACAGGAAGAAAAAGCATTTTACCCGTTTTCAGATATTCCACACCTTAATGACTCGGTTTGGAGTCTGATGTTCCCTCTAAGCTGTGGAGT
>NW_015243048.1:0-585 GCF_001447785.1 Gekko japonicus | reverse complement strand
CGAGGTGCGTTTGTCCAAACATTTCAGGTAAAGCACTTAACAAATGACAAATTCATTTGGGGAGACAGAACTGATTTTACCAAATGCAAAAAGGAAATGGGCCATTTTGTTCCAACGAATGCAGACACATCATCCCACAAAAGCGGGGGAGATTGTAAGAAGACAGTGTTTGTTTGTTTGTAAATCTATGTTTCTGATGTACGCAGAGACTTTTATGTCCTGAAACTTCTCTTTTGGACAAAGTGCCCGTCTCCACTTTTGCAAACGAGCTGTGTTCTGTGCTTAGTACAGGGCATAGCGGCCAACATGTTCACAGTCTTCAATGAGAAAGGGTCCCAAGTGTTACATTATCTTTCCCCTCGGCTAAAAGCAATAAACTCTTACACAGGGACCGGATCTAGCCTCCTGACACAAGCCCATCTGACTCTCTCTGCCACTGACTCCCCCCCCCCCAGTTTCCTTTTAAATTCACAAACACCCTTGGAGGCTATGGAGCCTCAGCAGAAGAGGACTGATTAACCTTTCCCCCACATATAAACAAACAAACAAGGCAATATAACATAAAAAGAGCTTGGTAGCTTATAC
>NW_015243047.1:0-585 GCF_001447785.1 Gekko japonicus | reverse complement strand
ACTTAACCACTACACCAAACTGGCAATCCCTTCTACCTGCTTGTGAGAAGCTCAGCCCTTTAAGCTTTGTGGGATATTTCAGGATTTTCTACAGGAGACCTCACCGAGTGACATTATTATGGAACAGTTAAATTCTTCACAATACACAGGTTCATGCTCGTTCTTGGGGAAAATATCTTGTTATTAAAATTTCTCACCTCTGCTTCACTCAGGTCTATTTGACACAGCAGTTTTCCAGTAAGGATATTACATCCATCCTAGGAAAATAAGGACATAAGAAGCCCCTGATGAGTATCTAGATGAGTATCCTGTGACCAGCCATTTGCCCTGGAGGGCCAATAAACAGGGAATGGATGGCTTCTCCTGAAGTTGCCTTTTCACACTGGGTTTCAGAGGTTTACTGTCCTTGATTATGGAGGCTCCCTTTACTCACCGTGACAAAAAGCCTCTGATGGACCTATCCTCCATGAATCTGTCTAAGAATGCATACGTGATCGTCATAAAGGTATATTGGGAACCAGCACCCAGTGCTGGCAACCCAGTGGTGAATTGACATATATTTAGAATCATAGAATCACAGAGTTG
>NW_015243046.1:0-585 GCF_001447785.1 Gekko japonicus | reverse complement strand
CATGTGAGAGGAGGAAAGGGACAGAAATTTCCATGTGTAATGGATGTTTAGGAAGTGTGACTCTTTGAGGGCTTCACATGATCCCCTTGGATCCTTTCCCCAGGAAAGGAGCCCCAAACACTCAGGCATAAAAACGGTGTGTGCGCCTTTTTGCCTGATTATCCCCTAGCGACATTTTTGCTTTCCTGTCCTCTGTTTATTCAGTCACGGGAAATATTTTCAGGCCGGGGAGGGGAGAAGCCATCATTTTCACAGGAAATGTGCACTTTTCTCTTTTTTCCCCCCAGTCCAACGAGTTTAGCCACATGAGCTGGAGGCCAGCCCGACAGCCTCTTCATATATTTACTGTAAAGCCACAGAAGGTTGGAGTGGGTAGAGATAACAACAGGCCGGAAACACAAAGTCACGATACCTCCATATCTGCACAGTGGCTCCAGCTTATCTGGAGTAATCAAACCAAAAATGTAGGCAGGGTAGATCTATTCTTCATTGCAGCAATTCAGCTATTTGCTGGAAGATGATGCAAGCGTCAGTGGTGCCTCAGCAAAGCCCCTGGTTTTGGGTGGCGGGCAATGCAGTTTTCTC
>NW_015243045.1:0-585 GCF_001447785.1 Gekko japonicus | reverse complement strand
TGGAAGCTCAGTAGGTGACCTGGGGCCAGTCATGTGCTCTGCTCTCATTCTGGGGAGGGGCTGTGGGTTAGTGGTAGAGCGCCAGCTTTGCATGCGGTTGGTCCCCGGTTCAATCTCCAGCATCGCCAGTTTGAAGAGCCAGATAATAGGTGATGTGAAGGACCTCAGCCCAAAGCCGTGGAGACCTGTTGCCAGTCAGTGGATACAATACTGACCAATGATCTGGCTCAATATTAGGTCACATCATGTGTTAATGTTTCTGCAGCCCCAATGCAAATGGCACAGCTGAGGTCTCACAATAATTAGTACCAACTTAGTATGTGATAGGCATTGATTTCTCTGTATGAACAAGTTCAGTGGTTTATCTGCCTTCTTGTTAAATTGATATATTTAGATTGGAGCAATTTTTATGGTTTGTGCCACCTACTGGTGATTATTAATGGTGTGACTAAAATTCACTTTTGGTTTTAGTTTTATTTGTATATTTCTAGCACCTGTTCTAGCACCCTATCTACCTATGCCTCCAGTAAACCTTGATTTAAATCTTTGACTTTCTTTTTTTAAAGAGACATATTTGGTTCCATA
>NW_015243044.1:0-585 GCF_001447785.1 Gekko japonicus | reverse complement strand
CCACCTCCCTAGGCAGCTGATTCCACACCCCATTCCACTTACAGTCAGTGCGAGTCGTGGTTCATGTGTATAACCGTACCTATCTGCCACATCCATCTCGGATTCAATCTTGTTCAGTCCCTTCATCATGTTATCGAACTGTTCCCCTTGGTGCTCCAGCGTTTTTGCCGTGTCCTCCAGGCGCTTCTGAGATCCCGTCAGCAAGCCGGTGAGCTCCTTCCCTTTTGATGTCTGGGAGGGGAGGGCCTGAGCTCCTGCCCCCTCGGAGGAGAGGAGCTGCTCCCTCCAGAAGTGCTCGAGGATGTTGAAGACGACATTTCGGTTGGGCTGGAGGGAACTGAACCAGTGCTTGGCGTTCGTCTCCAAAATCGTCAGGGAGCTGAAGATGAAGTTGGAAGACTCCTTCTTGATCTCACTGATGCTGGAGAGATGGAAGCTGACCAGGAGCTCTCCGGATTTGTCGGCCGTAAATCTGACTGAAACAGGCGTCAGGGAGAGCTTGCCGGGGAGCCATCGCTTCTCAGAGCTGACATAATAAGAACAGGGCCACGTGTGGATACGGATGTCCTCATTCATCAGGCCACT
>NW_015243043.1:0-585 GCF_001447785.1 Gekko japonicus | reverse complement strand
CTGGGAAAAACACACAGAGGCTGGGCCAGGATGTTCAGTTGCAGGCAAGGGCATGGCCAGAGTGTTGGATGCACCTTCCAACATGTGTGCAGTGCTATTCCTATGTCATAAGTACAGGGTGAAGGAGACTCAATGCGTATTCCATGTACATGTAAACCTCTTGGTCTATCATGCAGATTGCAAAGGGACCTCTCCTCATCTATCTCTTGAGGTTAATTTTTAGGAAACATTAACAAAATTGCTGCTGTTCCACTGAAGAGACATTATTAATTGATTTACTTGGAAAATGTATATGCTGCTTCTCCCGCTTGAGGTGGCTTACAACTAAGGGTGTAATAGCAAAGCTATTAAAGCACCAAGCCAACACCATTAGAACAAGTTACAAAAAAATAACAAGCCAGGTAATGATGCAGCCTTGGCCCACTAAACTATCAGCAACTGCATCTTCGCTGAGCAAGTCCCACATATCCTCTGGGGACTTGGCACATGTTGTTATAGTCACCCAGCAGGGTACTGGCTTTTTAAGGGACCATCTAAGATAAGAGTACTCGTGACAGCATAGAAGAAGAAGAGGAGGAGGAGAGA
>NW_015243042.1:0-585 GCF_001447785.1 Gekko japonicus | reverse complement strand
AACATTATTTGAGATACTTTGTAATCATCGGTAGCATGGTATTTGCTGACTTTTGGTTCATTCCCAGTGGGACTGGTGGACTATGAAAGAGGTAAACTAATAACGTAAATCAATAAATCCTGCTAGTCCGGAGACTGAGGCTGACCTGAATGACTGCCTGGCAAAGCCAGTGTCCAAAGAGGGAAACTCCCTGACACAATTCCAGCCTCTCCCCTGCTATGCTACACCAGGGAGCAATTTAGACCTGTCCTGTTGCATTTGACTCAAGACACAAAAGGCAGGATCCTCCAGAGGACACCGGACCCCCCCAGGGGCTCTCACCCTGCTGAAAGGGAAGGAACCGAGCTCGGACTGAGCTCTCGCCTGGTATTAACTCCCCAGGGCCTTTGAGGGACTGGGAGAAGTTCAGCTAAGGTTCCGCGGGCTCGTAGCCCAAATGATTTCCTCACGGAGGGAAGGCGAAAGACACTCCCAGCCCCGGCAGGAGGGAAGTTGCCCACACCGCCGTGCCGTGCTCAAGTGCACGCTCAGAGAAATGTATCGCTCTTCCATTCCCGCAGGGAGGCATCTGTCTTTCAGCTGCAA
>NW_015243041.1:0-585 GCF_001447785.1 Gekko japonicus | reverse complement strand
AAGTAGAGTAGTACTCTATTGCTACAATTTTAATATGTTTATTCAATTGGTATCGGCTCCTAAATCTCAAGGGCAGGCAGCATATTGTTTAAAACCAGATTACAGCCGTTAAACATAAAATATAGTTAATTAAAATAATCCTTTTCCAGTTTAAGATGAGCCACCAAAGGGATTTTGAAACTTCCAAAGGGAGCTCTTGTCAAGAGCGCCTCTCTATGCACAATTTGTTTATCAAACTGGTGCAAAAATGGTATTGTGCCATTTTTTAATCCTCCGTGTTTATTTTTATTTTTGCTTCTAGTATAAACTCCAGAAAGGGAACCTTGCTTGTTTTCCCCCATGTTGGGTTTATTTGTTGTCAGATAAAAAAGACAGGCGCACTATCTTTTGCCTGTCTTTTTTCTTTTGTGGAACTAATACAAACATACCAGATTGTGGAGGTAGGAGGTCAGTTTTCATTGGTGAAAATATATGAGACGGAAAGAATTAAACCTTTACCCCACAGGGCTCAACCTGAGTACCCCCATGGCTGTACAAAGCCCCCACTGTCTAAAAACTCTGGGAGGATCCAGTCTCTCAGCATGT
>NW_015243040.1:0-585 GCF_001447785.1 Gekko japonicus | reverse complement strand
AGCAATTGAGGGCAAGTCTAGGGGAAATGTGATTGACAGCTCTGAGCTGTCAATGAGGCACACAGCAGCTAATTGACATTCCCATTGCTTCCTCTTCCAATCAGTGATTCTTGGGAGGGTGATTCTTGAGTCAAAACACACAACCATTGGGATCTATTTCCTCTGCCCTTTGTGATTCTTCTCATGGATTGAATGTTCACAGGAGGTGTTTTTTTTGGTTGCGTTCATTAAATCATTGTTTGCTATCCCATTGTTGATCGTTAATAAGGTTGTGCTTGGGTTACTTTTCTTTTGACTCCATATTTCAAAACACAGAAGTATTACACATTTACATTTGATGGCGATTCCCTTGGGAGTCTTTTGTCTCACATTTCCATTGCAGGGGCGGGTGGGCTAGATCTCTTAAACCATGGCAAAACAGGAGTGGTAGTGTTTGAGTGAATGATTTCAAGTCATGCACAGCTAGCTAGCTCTCTGTTCAACTAGGATTCCTATATACAAATTCTTAGCGAAGGTAAAAAAATTTTGTCTGCATAGACTGTTCACGGGATAATGAAGGCTGCAGTCACACGAAGCATTAGCCAC
>NW_015243039.1:0-585 GCF_001447785.1 Gekko japonicus | reverse complement strand
AGCCCATATATGGGGTAGAGCAGGACATAAATTCATTCATTCAGTCAGTCAATCAATCACCTGTTTTGTAATTGATTAAAATTGATTTATTTATGTGAATGCAATATATATATACACTTAAACATGTGATTGTCCTAACTGGACATCTTTCCCCTCTTTCCAGATGTGTCAATGGATTTGCATTATTCTCTGTAGTTTGGGTTTTCTCCTCTTCCCCATGGCAAACTATTCCTGTTATGCAGCTTGACTATTTCTTACTACTCTTAGTGCTAATGGATATTACTTCTGTCATGTAAACTTCACCACATGAATGTCCCTATGCCATTCTTTCTTCTTCCATTGTTTATGAAACCAACCTATTTCTTCTTTAGAAGTTAACCTAATTCTATTCACAACTGCTTTTGAGACTTTCTTCTGGCAGCAGCTGGGGTAACCTTTATTTCAAAGGCAAGCAGCAAAGGTTTTTACTGACCAGCATGGCCTAATTTAATTAGAAATGTGCATTGCAGAAAGACACTTCAGCAAACAAAACAGAACAATTCATGTTTCAAAAAAGAGGAAAAGGATGCTAAACAAACAAACAAA
>NW_015243038.1:0-585 GCF_001447785.1 Gekko japonicus | reverse complement strand
CAGTTAACCCCTCCACCCTGAACCCTGGATACAGAATTATAATCAAAATTTTCTGGGAGAACACCCCTAGTTGATAAAGGAACTCTATAATTGTTTGTATTTTATTAATCATTCAAATATCAGAGGAAATGGTGATCTGGTAAATTAGAGCCCCAAGCACTACAATGCAAGTAGGTATTACTGACACACACCGCAAAACAACCATACAAAACAATGACTTGTTTCTCAGTTTTTCTACAGTGATGACAGAAAGACCTCTATAATTACTGATGACACTTTGATGGGAGAAATTGCCCAAAATTGTCAAGGTTCCTTGCAATCGATCATTTTAATATAGCTGTGATCTTTTCTTGGGGTCTGAATGAATTTGTATTGTATCTTGAATTAAAAATGATTACATTAATGAAAGGCATTTGTGTACAAATCCTCAGAACAACTTTTAATTACAGTTATTTACTATGCAAATGAAATTAGAAATACACTAAAAGGGAAAGGAAATGACAGCAGCTCAGTATATGACAAAAATACACAGCTCCAAGTTGTGATAAAATAAGTTAATTGCCATTCTTGTGACCCATGGGCTGA
>NW_015243037.1:0-585 GCF_001447785.1 Gekko japonicus | reverse complement strand
CAGGTGCGGCAGGTGTGCCGCATGTCCGTTCATGTTGGAAACGGACACTTTGAATTTCCCTGACGTTAAATTAAAGAAACCTATCAGAGAATTCACTTCCTGTGCTACTAAATCTGTTGTCTATTTATTGATCTGTGCATGTCAACGTAGGTATGTCGGACAGACATCCAGAATGCTGAGAACCCGTATTTTAGAACACAAATCTAAAATCAGACATAAGCACCTTACAGCCCCAATGGTTCAGCATTTCGTGGAAGTCAATCATGATCCCAATGATTTCAAATGCCTAGTATTGGAAGTAATAAAAAATAAACCTTACACTGCTTTGGATTTAAAAAGGTTGCTCTTACAGAGAGAGGCTTTTTGGACATTTAGACTTAGATCAGAACAACCTGTTGGGCTCAATGCCGCTTTAGACCTGTCATGTTTCTTGGGTGAATGAAATCATTTTGGTTGTGTAAGAGATTCTCGGGTTTTGTATCGCCAGCCCAGTAGGCAATTTTTAGGTGCTATGGGAGTATGGTACGTTGACCTCCTTCATTGAAATAACATGTGATGCTTGTAACTACTTATAAGGAAGGTCCT
>NW_015243036.1:0-586 GCF_001447785.1 Gekko japonicus | reverse complement strand
TGTGTTCTGTCTCATTTTATCTAGGTTTTGAGAATGCCGGAGGGCCCGGAGCTGTTCTTAACCAGCCGGTACATCAACGACACGTGCGATGGGGTCACCTTCTCAGGATGCGTGGAGAAGTCGCAGGTGAGCAAGAATTCAGAAGTGCCCTTTGAGAGCGAGGAATACCTGATCTCCGCCACGTCACGGGGCAAAGAGTTCAAGCTGACGCTGGCGCCAGTCAAACAGGAACATTCGCCCCCTAACAAAGGAGAGGCCCAGAAACCAATGGATGTCATCTTCCGGTTTGGGATGTCGGGCAGCTTCAAGATGACGCTGGCGTCTGAGATCCCCAAGCATGCGCATTTGCGCTTCTACACCAAGGAGAGCCCGCCCCGAGCTCTCTGCTTCGTGGATCACCGGCGCTTCGGCAGGTGGGAAGTGGACGGCTCGTGGCAACCCGACCGTGGACCGTGTGTGATGCTGGAATATGAGAAATTCAGGTGAGGAATATCAGAGCCTTCCGTATGCCGAGCACTGGATCCCTGACTGTACGGATCGTCCCCGTTGTGCGGATGGTTCGTAGAAAAAGCCCAGCAGGAACTCA
>NW_015243035.1:0-585 GCF_001447785.1 Gekko japonicus | reverse complement strand
TCTGTTTCACAGAGTGGCCAATTGGATTCCTTAGATAGTTCACAAGCAGAGGGTGGTAGTCTAAGCCCCTACTTATTGCCCCCAAAGAACTGGTATTCTGACTCTGAAAATGGTGGTTCCATTTATCCATCATGACCCAATTGTTCACGTACTACTCCCTTTTAAAGCAAACTCAGCTACCACCCAGCACTACTTCTTATGGTAGTGAAGCCCATAAATTATTATTTGAGGGAACAGGTTTGTTCCCTCAATCTTCTAGCATTCAGATTCATCGGGTGGGCAAATTCAGTGGTGCTGGAGAGAAGCCTGAAGCTATTTCTCCACCCTCACAGCATTTCTGAGGCAAACTGGGCAACAGAGCCCTTTGAAAGATAGTTCCCCCAATCAAAGGAGTGACTAGAAGTCAGGTAGGGCACCCACAACCCTGCCTGTTTCATACGTGTGGTGTATTTTGGCCTTGTGCCGCCCAAGGAAGGGTGCACCAGTTGAAGTTGGCCACAGGCACCACAATGAAAGGCCACTTGAGCATCCCCAACTGTAGGTCTAACATCCAACAGCTCCAAACTACAGGAGAGCGAAATTATC
>NW_015243034.1:0-585 GCF_001447785.1 Gekko japonicus | reverse complement strand
TGAAGCTGCCTTGTACTGAATCCGACCATCCGTTTGTCAGTCTTGTCTAGCCAGACTGGCAGTGGCACTCCAGGTTCCCAGGCAGACTTTCCCCACCTCCCTGATCTTTTCCGCTGGAGATGCCGGAAATTGAACAGGGGACCTTCTCCATACATACAAAGCTGAGGCTCGACCACTGAGCCTCGCCAATCCCCACTTCTGTTGCCGTTTCTGTCAGCGCATCATGATCGTGGTGCTAATGTGATCCATACACATCAAAGCACCAGTTTTGGGGGGTTTTTTTAACAAGCAGAAGGAGTTGTGCTAGGAACGCTTCCAAACTTCTTGGCTGCCTTTCTCTGTGGATCTGGAAGTTCCAAATTACACTGTCACATTTCCAACGGGGAACCAGTGCAGCAGGGATCTTCTGTCGTTTTTCTCCAGTTCTTTGTACTGAGCGCTGTGCATGCACAGATAGTCACAGCCTTCCGTTCCGGCTGTTCGTTTGTACTCCCCTCCCTACATTATTTATGCTCACGTGTGCATTCATCTTCAGCAATTGTGCCTACCATTGGACTGAGACCGTGGCTTGGAGCAAACGTAAAT
>NW_015243033.1:0-585 GCF_001447785.1 Gekko japonicus | reverse complement strand
ACCACTTGAGCCACCGCAGCTTCTTGGTAATCAATACATGAACAATATTAAAGACTGCAACGGAAGAAGCATCAGCCGATCAGCTTGAGACAACGGAAACGTTGGGCTGGGCTGCCGCGCTTGGAATCCGCCTCGGCACAACACGAGATGTTCCGGCCTCGGCCAGGTGGGGGCAGCGACGGCTCACACCCCAGTGACTTGCCCTCTGGCCGAACTAGTTGCCCACTTGGGGTTTTCAAATCAAGGCCTGGCAAGGGTGTTATTTCACTGCTTAAAAAGAAAAAGGCCGGGGGGAAAGGACTTCTAACGTACGATACACTTGCCCTTTAGCCTTTGCAACAAAACTGCCCTGCCGTCAGCCCTCCGGAGTTTTCCACTCCAGCCCCCGAGCCGCTGTTCGAAACGGATTGTGCTCTTATCCGTAAGTACTACCCAGCAGGGCCTCCCCTCGTTCCCGGCATTTGGGGCTTTTCGCAGCATTCAGTCCCTTGCATTAATTATAGACCATTACGTGGCTGCGTGCTAACGAAGCGCCCACGCGCCTCGCTCTCTGGAAGTGCTGCTAATGGGCGGCTCTGGAGTCAA
>NW_015243032.1:0-585 GCF_001447785.1 Gekko japonicus | reverse complement strand
GGCTGACTACCTGGATCTATCTATATGGATTTGTTTAAATGTACAAACGTTAGATAATGCTTTATGGAAATGAGTTTGTAGTAAGTCTTCTTTGGCACACTTCATAATCATGACTTGATATATGAAATTCAGCTTCCTCTTCCTACCCTGTGTTCAGTTTTGTACCTACTTAGCTGGTGGTGAAGGCACAGGTGTGATGGACACAGGAAGATTCTGCCCTCTTTTCTTCCCCTTTCAGGGGGAAAATTTCAGGGTTTAACATCCAGTGACCAGCTGAAAAGGGGAGTTGGGTTTTTGGAGGGAGGGGGGATAAGAGGTATCCTAGCATAGGTAGGCAGTTTAATAGGGACTTTAGAATATTGTTTAGACAGGCAGGGTTTGGGGGCTGTTACTATTAAAACAGTGAAGTGTTAATTCTTGTCTGGCTATTACTTCCAGGTTTGAGCCTCTTAGAAAACATACTTTTAACAACTAAGCATGGAGCACCTCCCAGTTATTGTAATGTGTGCCATGTATCATACTTGAGTGGGAAGACATAAAGTGTTGTGTTTAAAAATTAAATAAGCTTAAATGTGTTTGTTACCC
>NW_015243031.1:0-585 GCF_001447785.1 Gekko japonicus | reverse complement strand
AATAAAGCAATTCGGCTAACACACTGCTGCTTTTAGAGTGTCTTTCTGGAGTCTCGGGCAGGAAGAGAGTCCGTCATAATGGCGTCGTGGTGGTCTGGGGCTAATCATCTGTCTGTTCCCTGGTGCAGGTGAAGTTCGACCTTGTGGTATCGGCTTTCTCTCTCAACGAACTCCCAAGCTATTCGCAGAGAGAGAAGACGATACAGACTCTCTGGAGAAAGACCGATGGTTTCCTGGTGAGTGATGCCTCCGACCTGGGTCGGTTCAGCCTCTTCCGTATGTCATCCCAGGTGGATTCCGTTTCCATCTGCCTTGTCTTGTCGGCTTGCCCGAGGTCAAAGTCGCAAGAGCTCCTTGGGCTTTGCCACCCTTTTTGCAGATGACTTTTTTAAAAAGTGGGGCGTGAGAACGGGGGTGAAGTATTCCTCCAGTTTATCAGTGGTGGCAGCTGCATTCCCCACTGTTGATCACTATTAGCCCTTTTCCTCGCTTTGCATAATGCCAGAGGGAGGACTTAAGCATTTCCCTCACTCTGATTTGGCTTCAAAACGATAACCAAGGTTTGGATTTTACAAACAAGTTCTG
>NW_015243030.1:0-585 GCF_001447785.1 Gekko japonicus | reverse complement strand
TGGGATCTTGAGTATGTCGTAAAACAGTGAGATCGCAGAAGAGTAAGTCAGCTCTGGAATATACACTAGACATTTGGCCTTAGATGTGAGACAACAGGAAGCATTTAAAATAGAGCCAGTCGCTTCAGTGATAACTTTGAAAACATCAGAAGCCAAAAGCTGTGCTTAAATTTAAGCAACAATATTGAATGGCATCCCATCTGAGTGCTGCTAAGGCAGCAACCTAAATCATGGCTACTAGAATGTAAATCCTCTTGAAGCTGGTGGGACTTACTTGTGTGTAATGCATTTCACAAAACATGGGGGGGAAACAGCATGTTTCTTTCTGATTTGTCTCTTTTAACTTTCATACATTTTGATAATACTGACGAGAAGCCAGCGAGGCCTGAGTTCATGATGATTTTAGGTTTGCGGCAAGGTTTTCTGAGAAGCCGGTTTTCTCAGAAGCAGTCCTGTAAAGGAATGGTTCTACAGAAGAGTGTTCTGAGGCTCTTGGTCTATACTTTCCAGTGAACAAAGATTTAATTTTCTTAAGTGGCAGGCCTGTGACCCCTTGCAGTTAAGCTTATTTTCCTAAGGGAATGT
>NW_015243029.1:0-585 GCF_001447785.1 Gekko japonicus | reverse complement strand
AAGCCACAAAATCCTGGCTACTGGCTGGGATGTTTTTTCACATGGGTTCAAACCTGGGCCTTTCACAGAGAATTCACAAATGTAGAGTTCTAGCCTGAAAGATGACAAGATGGACTGCACTCTGCTCTTCTTCCTGGCATGATTCTACTGGACATTCCCTAATTCATTTACTGTTAATGGATATGGCTTTCACACCATAGCCAGTAACCAGCAGCAGGCAGAAGAACGAATGCTTGCTCATTCACTGTCTGAGGGTGCTATTCGCTGTCAAAATGGCTCCCGTCAATACAACTTGACTCCATGCCATCAGAGATCATTAAGTATTCCCTTGTGGTGCCATATCAGTGGGCACCAGTCCAGTTCTTGACAGTCAACAGCGTGCTCACAGGCCAAATTAATGCTAATGAACTCTGCCATATCTATGGACTGGAAATCACAATTGTTGATTAATTGGCTCTGTTTTATTATGCTAAACATATTGTTTGGACCATTCCGAGCTGACTTAAACATCGCCGCATATTGATTCCTTTTAATTTCAGAGCCAGTTTGGCATAGTAGTTAGGACGCAGTGTTCCCTCTAAGCTG
>NW_015243028.1:0-585 GCF_001447785.1 Gekko japonicus | reverse complement strand
CTTCTCTTGGGACCACCAGGGGAGGCGAGGTCTTGAGGGGGTCTCTCTTTGCCCGTTCTGGCTGCCTCACAACAGCCCCGTGGGGTGCGTCAGGATGAGCAAGGCCACCCAACACACTTCATAGCAGAGTGGGGATAGGATCCGGGGTTTCCGAGAGCCTCGTCTGGCACGGGCACCGCTGTGCCGGGGTCTCTGTTTCTGCACGTCGGAGTAACCTCTGGCGCGGGCCTTTGCCTCCCCGTCCCAACGGTGTAATGGGAAATGGCCCCCTCAAATTTGAAGCGGTTTCCTCTTCCATTGTGGTGAGGACTTCTAATCCTAATGGCAGCACTTCTTAAGCCATTGTCTGTCTGTGGGTGGCCTCTCCCCCACCCCCTTTTCCTTCTTTTCAGCTTTGTGGGAAAGCAGTGTTCCATTTCCCCAGGCCTGGTAACCCCTTCAGTCTGGGGAGTTTACCCGTGAGTTGCAAAATGATCTCTTGAAGAACGAGCAGCCTACAATCTCGGGGCAGGGTATTAACCGGAGTGGCCGGGGATGCGACTTTGAAATCCCCAAGTCCCTGGCTCCTGTTCCGTCCCCCCCCCC
>NW_015243027.1:0-585 GCF_001447785.1 Gekko japonicus | reverse complement strand
ACTAAACACCAAGGCGCACGGAAAGCATTATTTCAGACTCCTTCAGCCTGCTGCATGTTTCTGGCTACTGGGATATATCCAGTGATTTTGGCCAATGAAAGATCTCTGAAACCTGTATTTTGAGGATTTGTCCTTTGGCCTGGAAACATTCTCTTTTCATATATGACAAGCAAGGAATTGCTTGTCTATAAGGCAAGGAAGTTCTTTCATTAAGCTTTATCTTTCAAAGCCACATGCCTTGCCTAAGCCAGAAGGTTCCATTTACAGCTATATAGAAAGCATATTTAAAACTTACAAGAAAAAGAAGGCACCACACAGTGAATATGAATTATGAATGCATTTATTATTACCCCTTTCCTACCTGCAGGTACTTCACTGTCTGTTCTATCTTGCTCATCTGGGATCCAGTGCTGCACGCAGCAGCCGTTGTGAAATAGTCCCAGTTCATTCTGGCCTATTTGATTTGGGCACTTTACAGTGTTTTCTCTGTGCCTTTCTGTGTCACCTTATGAATTATTTTAGAAATTTTTGAAAACTTGTTTTGTCCAAAGATGACAGGTTTAACCTCAAACACAATGTAACCAA
>NW_015243026.1:0-585 GCF_001447785.1 Gekko japonicus | reverse complement strand
AGGGTAAGGGGCAGCCAGGGGAAAAGGTCTAAAACCCTATCCCCCAGGCAGAGGGCAAGGGTGGAAGTCTTTGTTTTGTGGAGGAGAGATGGTGAATCTACTGTGTAGAACAGACCACGAGCTGTGATTCTCTCTCTCCCTCAGATTGGCAACATGACCATTAAAAACCAGACATTTGCCGAGGCCACAGATATGCCAGGACTGGTTTTTGTAGCTGCCAAGTTCGACGGTATCCTAGGGTTGGGCTATCCCACCATCTCGGTGAACAATATCACCCCGCCCTTTGATCACATGATGCAGCAGAAGATGCTCAAGAAAAACGTCTTTGCATTTCATCTCTGCAAGTATGGAAAAAAAACCCCATCCATCGTCTCCTTTCTCTCTTCTTAGCTGTGTGTTGGCTCACGTCTGGATCTCTTCTATTGCTTTTCATTTTTTTCCTGGCCTTGCTGTTGTTGATGTGGGTGGTGAGAATTTCTAGGGGGCACAGCTGCTTGAGTTTGGGTTTTCTCTTGATGAAAAACAGCACTACAGTCTTCTGCGGAGGCAAGAGGCATCCTTACTGGTTGGCAGAATGGCTGCCAC
>NW_015243025.1:0-585 GCF_001447785.1 Gekko japonicus | reverse complement strand
GTAAGTGGAACAGCCAGGGCTGAATGTGTGCACCTTGCCTTCTAGAAAAAGTGGGGATCAGCAATAGGTGTGGGAGAAGGGAAGATGAACCTCCATTGCCCCAAATAGTCGGAAGAAGAGACGGAAGGGTTAAATCCATCCTCTTTTCCGAACACCCAACTGGCAGGGTTTCCAGTCTCTCATCAAGTTCAAGTCTTCAGAATATATCCAGCTGTACGTATGAAGGGCAATGAAATGCAGCTATTCTGCAGCGTGCAATTTGCAGGAAGGCACCAATGGAATGATAAGCAGTGGAATATCTCCGCACTCAAATTATTTATTTGACAGCCTATTCCATTTATGTGTGAACCCACACACAGAGAGGGAAATACCACACACATTGAAGTATGTGATTTCTCCCCTCACTCTGGAATGTGGCCATCAGTCACCTTAGACCAGCTGTTCATATCTCATGTTTTCCCCCCCTTCCTGTTACTCGTTTCTTCCTGCTGCTGCTTGTTGAAAATATGGGGAGGATTGTACGTCTTTGGGGAAAGTGATTGTATTGGTATGTTCTGATGAAAGACTGCCTGTTTGTCTTAGAGG
>NW_015243024.1:0-585 GCF_001447785.1 Gekko japonicus | reverse complement strand
TCTTCTTCTTCGTCTTCTATTCAAGTACTAACTGTGGCCAACTTTGCTTAGCTCCCCAAGCTTCAACAGGCTCAGGTTAAGCCAGGCTACGCAGCCTGCTCATTAGCTTTTCTCAGTGATGAAATTCTAAGCATGTTGTACAAAAGTCTGGAACATTTCCAAGCTCTGAGACATGCTGCCATACCACCACTCAACCTCCAGAGAGGACAGTATCCACTTACCGCTTTACAGTACTCTCTAAGCTGCTAGCTTGGGCAGGAAATGAGACAAGAGGAGAGTAAAGGAGGAGAAAGAAACTGTGTGTTCTCCAACTGGGGCAGAAGATCCACCAGACATTCATCCCAACCGCCGGTGCTCCGTTATGACTATTAGGAATATTTACATGATAGAAATCTAACCGTTTAGAAGGCCATAAATGCCTCTTTATTCACCAGCCGTTCTTAAAAGTCTATAAATATCCAGCACTATATTTGTTTAATGCGCTCTTAAAGCTTCCTGAGGAGCTGTTATTATTTGGCTTGTCAACTCCAGTGCGCCTTGAAGAAGAGTCTGCTAACAAAACACCACCAACCATTAATGCCTTTG
>NW_015243023.1:0-585 GCF_001447785.1 Gekko japonicus | reverse complement strand
TTCACTATGTGACTGAAGGTAAGCTGCGGTGGATCCTGCCTCCTGTAGCAGCCATCTTGTGGCTGTGCCTACCACATTTTGTCAGAATGTGAAAGGTGTCCACAGGTGGATTTTGGGGATCCGATTTAAAGCAATGCCCACATATAAGCCGACACCTTCCCTAATTGCAACTACGGCTCTATTCACCAACAGAGTTTCTATGCACATGGGGAAACATGGTGTGAAGTTAAAATGGATCAATTGTGCAGTCAAGTGGTTGCAGATGAACAAGCGGAAACTGCAAGCAAAAACAGGTGATGTTCTAAAATGGGACAGTGTGAGAGGGCTCAGCTAGCCGCTATTCAGGTAAAGAATGTGCTTCTTTGTCCAGCCTTGATGGAAAAGCTATTGCTATGCTAGAGCACTCCACCTTCATATTTGGAAAATGTCTTTGCTACTACTTTTAGCTGGCCAATGCTTCCTTCTCAAATAAGATTGCAGTAGGCCTGCCTTTGTGTATGTGCTCAAAAGTGTCAATTGGGAATGGATATGACATACTTGGAACATCCCCACCATGAATCTTAGTAAAGGTAAAGGTTCCCTTGC
>NW_015243022.1:0-585 GCF_001447785.1 Gekko japonicus | reverse complement strand
AAAAAAACTAGGATATAGGTTTTAAATGGAATATTTTATCTCTGCCCGCAGAGTGTGATGGAAAATATAGACAGAAGTTATGCGTCATCCCCTTGTTCCTCCTTCACGCCACCAATGAAAACGCTAGGTACCCCCGTGCAGCCTTCAAGTGCTCAAAGGATTTCTACAATGAGACCTCTTGCCACGGCCTATAAAGCTTCAACTAGTGACTATCAGGTACGTAGGAATATGTGAGGATATTGTCCTGATCACCTTAGTATTGGATAAAAGGATTCCAGGCGTTGTGTAAAAGAACAATAAAAAAACGGCTAGTCAGAAAAAAACAATCTCTTGCTTACCATGTGTCTGACTCTCTTTTCTAGGTGGTTTCTGACAGACAGACTCCTAGGAAAGATGAAAGCATCGTGTCCAAAGCTATGGAGTACATGTTTGGCTGGTAGTAAGAAACACTAGAGTCCACTTTGCTGGAGGATGTAACAGGACTACTGGTTGGCTGTATAACTGTTCATGGCAGCATTTCAGATGTCCTGCCTTTGAAAAAGGAACTTGGCACACATGTGTTTTGCACTTTAAAGAGCAGCTGGG
>NW_015243021.1:0-585 GCF_001447785.1 Gekko japonicus | reverse complement strand
CATGGCTACCCTCTGAGACTACTTTAGGCATGTTTCCTATCCCTGTGACATGCCGGTGTCATGAATTTGTCATGTCTCGTTTCTCGTGAATAGGACCTCCTGGGATTTTACCCATCTAGCTTCCAGTGGCCGCAAATGGTCCATCCTCAGACTCTGGTGGAACGGCAGAGGGATCCGTGCTATTTAGTATCACGGGGCTTCTTTGGTTAAGGTCCTGATCTAGTGACCGATGCCTGATCAGGAGTTTAACCAAAGAAGCTTCATGGTGCTTTGTAGCACTGCTTCCCTCCCCCACCCCACCAGAGTCTGAGGACAGAGGAGATACCTGCCAAGAGAGAGAGAGAGAGAGAGAGGAATTTCACCCTGGAGTTGGCTATAAATGAAGCAACCTTATATCATTCTGTCTCCAAACTCTGGGCTACAGGATGCTGTATTATCGGACATATTGCCCAGTAGGAGTCTGATTTTCGGTATGCAGCGCTTGTATATTTGTAAATAAATAGATATTATAGTGACACCCTAAGGCAAGTCGCCCGGTACTTTTCCATTCCCAGACCTTCCATTGCTTGGAAAAGCAGGAGGACA
>NW_015243020.1:0-585 GCF_001447785.1 Gekko japonicus | reverse complement strand
TTTATTATAATAGGTAATGTTGCTTTTAAAGGGATGACGGTCATGCTGTGTGCTCCCTGACTTTTTGATTACTAGCGGTCTATATTTTGGATTACTTCTGTCACATTGTTTCTTTTTTAACAAGTTATTCATTTCCTCCTAGGAGACAATGGACCGTGGTCTGAGAAGTGCAAGTTTGCAGGAAGTGTTGGTCCATACACTGGGATGTGGCAAAGGAAAAGAGGTAACTGATTTCCACCATTACTCATTTAATTAAGACCTATAATGGATTTTAGTAGTACTGATAGGAGGAAGCATTTTCTGTATATACCTCCTTTTTTCAAAGTCATGCAAAAATCTGAAAGAAATTTTTGGACTTATTCTCTTACAATGCTGACCTCTCTCTCTCCTCCATTGTGATGGAAAACTTTGACTTGGGGCTATATGCTTTTTTAAATTAGTATTTTCAATTCAGGTTATTTCAATACATGATCAGCTAGGAAGGTGTTAATAAAAACAATATAAACTACTAGGGATGGGCACGAATAGCATTTTTGTAGTTCAGTTTGATTCGTGGCTGAACCATGAACCTACATGAACTGATAT
>NW_015243019.1:0-585 GCF_001447785.1 Gekko japonicus | reverse complement strand
CACTTGAGCCACCGCAGCTCCTTCTTAATAAAATGCATTTGTTCAATGCATCTTATGCCTGCAGGCTAAGCGGACTAGAAACAGGCCACAGGGAGGCATGATGGGTTGTGCAGGCATCTTTATATTATACCTCAGATAAATCTCCAAGGTATCCAGTTTGGGGGTTGGGTACAGCAGAAACCTTCCACTAGTGGAAGGGGGAGAGTTTCACCAACTTCCCTGCCTACAGCAGACCTCTGACTTCTCCTTTATGGTGCTGGTGGAGTCCCTTGTCCCCTAAGACATTCACAGGGCATTTTGGGCTGCAGGAGGAGAGGGAAGGTGATAAAGTCATGCTCCACTAATAGAATTCTCCTCCATCAGTGGAGATTTTCCTTGGGTTCCAAGCCTTGGTTTGGAATTGTCACAAAATCATGGTGCTATTTCATATATTACTTTAGGTTTAAGAGTACCTCACAACCCTCTGGAAAGTAGAGGCAGGGCTCCTATATCATTTGTGCAGAAGGAGCTGAGGTACAGGTGGATTAACAGGAGTTCTGCACATTATCATGAAGATGCCACTTGAATTGCCCTTCACATGATGAC
>NW_015243018.1:0-585 GCF_001447785.1 Gekko japonicus | reverse complement strand
ATTCTTGGAAGTTTATCTTCTCACAATCTTGTTGGTATCAAAAGTGTGACTGGACTCAAATCTAGGTGTTCTGCTGCAGACCAACACAGCTAACCATTGAAGCATGGATCTAAAGAAACTGTTCCCAATCCAACAAAAGCACTCCCGGAGGGAGGGGGGGTCTTTGACCACTGGTTACTCTTCAGGATTTCTTTCCTTTCACTGAACTTAGCAGGATGCTGCATAAGGCCAAATTCTTTACAGTCAGCAGCAGGAGATCCAAATAGTATTCTCCCGTACCACTGAACTGATGATCATCTGGTCTTACAGTACTGATCATCACCTAGGACACGGATGAGAGTGACTGCATCTAGGCACCTACTTTCCACCTCACAAGTATTCGGCTCTGCATTAACTGATTTATCTGCTCATCATTAAAGATCCTTGCTGCTGACCTTATTCTCAGTGGATAATGAAGAGCTATTCTTCTTTTGTTCAGTGTTTTTCTGAAAAAATGAAACCCTCCACAATTTTGCTTTTCTTAAACATACCAAAGCTATACTCATTGGACTTGTTGTATAGACTACAAAATGAACTAACATTCTA
>NW_015243017.1:0-585 GCF_001447785.1 Gekko japonicus | reverse complement strand
CTGATAAAACCGGAGATGAGATCCAAGTGTGGAAGAGACCTAAGATGTCACTGTAAGTAAACTAGAAGTCACCAGGTAAGCATATCAGTCTTCTTATGGGCTGATAACTTGTCAAAAATGGGAAGCAGGGGAAAGGAATAAATTGACAGTTTGGGCAATGGAAATAGGTAAGAAGGAGAGTCCCCAAATATCTGCATTATGATTGGTGCGATTTATTTATAAGGGATCTGAAGTCAGGGGAGAGTAGTGTGGGACCCAGGTTTGTGGAATTATTAGGGAAAAGGTCTGAAAAGAAAAGAAAAATGTTGAACACTAGTGTTTACCAGCATGAGGGGATGAGGAACAGGTCCTCTTGGCATACCACTTGTAGGCAGGCTAGGGAAAGTAAATTGAAGGCTTCTTTGTTCTTTGAGCAGGGTTGGCATTACTGATGGTGCTTTGTCTGCCTTTGACAATCCAGTAAATGTAATGAGGAACAGGGGGTAAAATAAGATGCAGAGCTTAGACAATATTCAGAGAAGTTGTGAGCACTCAGTTATTTCACAGCAGTAGAGTTAAACCACTCTGCCACAATACCAAGCAGAG
>NW_015243016.1:0-585 GCF_001447785.1 Gekko japonicus | reverse complement strand
GTTCTCCTGATTTTAAGAACATGAGAAGAGTTTGCTGTATCAGATCGGTGATCCTTCTAGTCTCAGAATCCTGCTTCATGCAGCAGCCAACCAGCTGCCCAGGAATTTTAGAAGAATTTGGGGATCTGAGCAAGAATTGAGTCTTAACTATCTTAGGATAAATCATTAATCAAGGAGCTATTCTCAAAGAAAGGAAGTGATTTGTTTTGTCATTCAAACCAATGGCCCCACTTAGGGAGGGCTGGGGTGATGGCATCCTTGTATTTCAATGATATAGAAAAATAACAATAAGAAGTGGTCTTAAAATACTATGTGGATAGGTGGGGTTTTTTTTCAGTTTAATCTTAAATATACCTCAAAGTAGGCTTTTACAGTTCACTATGAATTTTGCTCCTCAGTATCTTTTCTTGCTTTCTCAACCTGAAATGGCAACCTTGCTTCAAACAAAATGGAAGATTTATCAATAATGTGGTAAATGCATGCTTTCTCGACTAAAGTTTACAGAAGTTATCATGGATGCACGGATGGTTTCTTAGCAGCATATCCACTATGTAGTGCTTCAGTCTGTCAGGCTACCTTTCCATA
>NW_015243015.1:0-586 GCF_001447785.1 Gekko japonicus | reverse complement strand
ATCTCTTGCCTTGAAAACCCTATGTGGGTCACCATAAGATGTCTGTGACTCAGTGGCACTTTCCACCATGAAAGTGGTCATTCTCCAGGGTTATAACACATTTTTGCTATATTTTGTGAACTAAAGCTGGAATCTAGAGATTTCCTTATGTTCACCTGCAGTGCTTCCACATAACATGTGAAGAGGTTAGTGATTTTACATTCTGGTAGGAATACTTTGCGCCACATCCAAAGCGGCTCTGCAGGGTCCCCCAGGCTTCAGGGGCAGGAGCCTGGGTGAACCTTTCCATATGTGTAGCCTGACACTTGGATCGGTCCTGTTTCTCTCATTGGAATAAATGAATCAATGAAGCTGGGGTCTCTATAAATCGACTCCAGGCTCCCCAGCTCTAAAAATGTCATGATGTGACAAGTGGAGGTAACAAGCTTTTATTTGGCAAGGTAGATTCCATCAGCAGGGGGGAGATAAAGGAAACATTTGACATTCATAATCTAAGGTGGCGTTACGTTTATATCGGACTACTGCAATACACTGTACCCTGGGCTCCCCTTAAAGAGTGTTTGGAAGGTACAGTTAGTACAGAGGC
>NW_015243014.1:0-586 GCF_001447785.1 Gekko japonicus | reverse complement strand
CTCTAACCACTATGCCATGCTGGTGGACTGGTTGCCAGGGAGACTTGTCCTACCTGACCTGCGGGTAGGACTAGTCAAGAATGCGGTGGCTCATTCTGGCTCCATCCATTTACCCCCCTCGTCTTTTCCCCCCCTCCCCCTGCCCTCAACTCATAGCTTGCGGGTCATCATTTGTATCCTCACGGCCCTGGGCAGTTTCTTGCTGGTCGCCTTCTCCGCTGGCCCGGCCCAAAGCTTTACAGGTAAGAGGCATCTGCACAGGATATTGTGAGGGAACAGGACAGGTGGGGTTGGCTCTGTGGTCCCCAGCAACATGGTTCTGCTGCCTAGTTACAGGGGCCCTCCTTCACCCTTTTTCACCATCAGAAAAGCTGGCTGGATCCACTTTATGGTCTCTCTGCCCATATAAGTCCCTCTTGGTTGTTCTTCATAGAAGGAATTCACCTCATCCCTCTCTTCCTTAGAAACCTTCTCATAGTGGTCTCCTCCCCTCACCCACTTCACATGACCCTATCAGTGGGTAGAACCACGTGTTCTGGGGCACAAACAGCATTTGTATTTAGAGAAGAGGAAGAGATTGGATTTA
>NW_015243013.1:0-586 GCF_001447785.1 Gekko japonicus | reverse complement strand
AAAGATACAATGCAGGAAATAATCGGCTCAATGAGAGCAGGGGTCAAAGGGATCTCCATTCCTACTTGTATCTGACCAGGGTAGCCTTGACTGTCAAAAGTTTATATCCAGGGGATCGTTTTGGTCTTGAAGGTGCTCCTGGACTTCAGTCTTGCTCTCCCACAGCAGACCAACAGGGCGACCACCTGAAACTGATATCAGGCGCGTTTTTCTGTCCTCTTCCCCACCAACCCAGCTATTTGAGTAAGGCTAGTGCAAAAGAGAAAGCTTGATGGTGGGGTGACCATCAGCTTCTTGTCCCCCTTTGCCCCAAACTGTCAGCTTGAGTTGGACACATGAAGCTGCCTTATGCTGAATTGGACCATTGGCCCATCACAGTCTTGTCTACTCAGACCAGCAGAGGCTCTCCAGGATCTCAGGCTATGGGTTTTCACATCACCTACTAGCTGGTCCTTTTACCGGGAGACGTCGGGGATTGAACCAGGGACCTATGGCATGCCAAGTAGATGCTGAGCCACTGAGCCATGGCCTCTCATAGTAAAGGAGTAAACTGCTCATTCTGTGCAGGACCTTCAGGCAGTAGTAG
>NW_015243012.1:0-586 GCF_001447785.1 Gekko japonicus | reverse complement strand
CATCCTCCATTGTTTCCTATGGGCGGAAAAAATCCATGATTTCTCCAGGGCAAACTGATGCTGGGCCCGATAGTGTGAATGATGAGCTTCTTACTTGATTATGCTTTGGGAAGCATCAGGCAGGTGCTGCTGTTGAAAAGATTCCAGCAAAAGGCTGAGGCCTGTCCTTATTGGCCCTTGTAGACCACTATGATCTTTTGGAGTGCTACCCTGTCATTGTGGAGGCTACCTGTATGTGGTACTGAGCAAGTTCCTAAGGAGGTGTGCACAAAGGCTCGTGAAGGCCAATAAGTGATGAGCAGGAACAATGGAAGCAGCCACTCACAGCCTTGTAGTGTGCGTGGATGAGGGCAGCAGAGAATGAGGAGTGCAATAGTGTGATTATGTTGTGCGCAGACACAAAAGCAATTTTTCATATGATCCCTTGCTGGTGTCCCATGAACAAGTATTGTTGGAATTCCACTTCCTTATTTTCTTCCACAAAAGCTTCTTCCACTTAAAGAGGAACAAATAATTTACACAATGGATGCAGAGATGATCTCATGTCCTGGCTGTTCCTGGTCATTGTACTGTCCCTTGTCCTTGC
>NW_015243011.1:0-586 GCF_001447785.1 Gekko japonicus | reverse complement strand
AAGGCCTGAGGCCCTTGCCCTCACCCCCCCACACACACACAACCTATCATCCACCAACCCCAAAGAAGAACTAACAGTAAATTAAGAAACCTTTTCAAAAAAATTGTTTAGTCAAGCCAGTCACTGTCTTCACTCTTCTCCAAGCAGGCAGGATCTTATCCAAAGTCCACAGCAGAGTCTCTCAGGCAGCAGGAGACAGGCTCAGAGCAGCAGCTGAAGCCAAAGCCAGCGCACATTCTTCAAACCTCTCTTAGCAATGGTGTCTAGCTCAGCCAGACCCTTGCTTTTATGCTCTTTGCCCATGCACAGAAGAATTTAAAAAAGAACTTCTGTGATAAGCTAAAGAGCAGTGTTCCCCCTAACCTGAAATCCTATTTGCCAAATTGCCACTGCCTCTTCCCCCTTCCCTCCTGTTCCCTGGGAAATAGGTGTGGAAAGCAAGATAGTTACTTAATTGGACTTCACATTTGAAGGCAACAACCTTTCTAGTTGCAAACATGCAATGCAATGCCATTTGCAAAGGCATTTCAATGAATGGCTCTAAGGCACTACAGTGGCCCCTAAGGTGCTTTTGCCATTGGGCTGC
>NW_015243010.1:0-586 GCF_001447785.1 Gekko japonicus | reverse complement strand
GGAAAGGGTTTCAGAGAATGTTACCCCAAAGTACTTGAAACTACTACACTGATTTATGGAAATTATCTATATGCCACTGGAATTTATGAGACTTCATTCCAAAAGCCATCACCTTAGTCCTTTTTTTTTGGTCAACTTGAGTAGTTGATATATAATTGTTCTTTGCAGAAGTTGCTACACCTATGCAACATCCTCATGAGGTAGACTTGAGTAAGAGACAGTAGAACCATGCCATCAGCATATAGGAGAATATTTATTTATTTGGTAGAATTACACACTGGAAGCATATGATAATATAAACTACGTAACCAATTTGAAACAATGGGTATATAGACAGATGGAACAATCCCACTAAATACTACTATTTAAATTTTCGATCCACTTAATCGCAGCTGGGGCAAGTTCAAAGAGCTCTGCCACATCTCTCAGGAAAGCACAATGCTCACATTCCTATGGCAGATGAAAAATATAGGAGAAGATACTTTCTGTTGACCAAATGATGGTGAAAAGAGCTCTGGGCCTGATAACCTCACCCTTTAGTGTTAAGGTATAGCTTATGGTGTCAGTCTCATGACAAAGCTGCAAG
>NW_015243009.1:0-586 GCF_001447785.1 Gekko japonicus | reverse complement strand
GAATGGATTATGTTTGTAAGCAATTTCCTATCTCCAATCCTGTCACACTACCGATTCAATGGTAGTCCCCCCTTCTGGCTAATCACTTCTTTCCTGTCAGACCCTTCCAGTCGTTTGTCCCGCATTTGCATTTCCCCTGCTTTATCCCGGGCTATCAAGGAAAACATTAACTCTCAGATTCAACTGAATAATCACCATCGACCCTCATTCTTACACCTATCAGGAAACATGTCACCTTTTGTAAGACGCCACAAATCGTGCTTCCCAATCCCACGGCAACCTACATCGTTGGCTGCTGAGGCTGTAGCGAAAGGACAGAATGGAAAGTGCAACATTCCAGTCGGCCTCGCTCGCAACTGTGGCCCCACATCTTCGTTTCCTGCTCTTAGGGCAAAGCCCAAACCTTTCCAGCAGTGATTAACACAAAGCGCTGCTCCTTTCCTGGGCCTTCATGCTGCTTCTCTACGAAGCCTACGGTTCCTTACAGTCATGGCCACACACATCTGCCCTAAGCTAGCAAGGCTAAGGTTCAGAATTACAAGGCCTGATTTACAAACTCCGGCACCTTGCAAGGTTTACCTGCACT
>NW_015243008.1:0-586 GCF_001447785.1 Gekko japonicus | reverse complement strand
CAGGAAGGAGTTCTCAGTATTTCCTAAAAGTAGTTCTTGAATGTCTTTGTTTTCAGCGGTTCATGCTGAATTACCCCAGACCCAAGGCCCTAATATATATATACCTCCTCTTTTCTTGGAAGCCTTATCATCCCGAAATACAAAAAATAAATCCGGCTCCCAGGGAGGAGTTTGTGGCCATATGAAAACCAAGACAGGAGTACAGCATGTCAGCCTCTCTACAGATTTGCTGGATACAGTTATTCATCTCCAGCGTGTGCCATCTCTGTGGGCGGCAGGAGAGAAAGCAGGCAAGCCTATTTTTGTCTTGCCCATAACTTCCGCCTGATTGTCACTGGATACCGAGAGGATACAGCCAGCCAAGCTCGGAACCTCGCCGCGCCAACATAAAATACCATATGCTATGGAGAATGTCAGAAACTTCAGATTCAGTGACTGCCAGCCCGGCATGATGACAAGCGAGGTTTCCAAATAGTGCTGGCAAAGTTGCCTTTCCTGGTTATGCTCTCTTCCTTAAGAACATCTGCAGATTTAACGCATCTTTTCCAGATCACTGCTGGAGACTTTCAATACAAGTAGGCCTAAC
>NW_015243007.1:0-586 GCF_001447785.1 Gekko japonicus | reverse complement strand
CCTAGCACTCCACTCAAACCACTGCACCACTCTGACGGTCACTAGTTCTGCTCCACTAGTGGAGTTTTAAGCTGTTGTGATAGCAAATGTTACAGGGTTTTTCCTTAGATACCTTTTGCAAACATTTGTAATTCACTAAACCTTCTCCGCTATAGGTATCTGCAAACAAGGGAGAAATTGGTGACGCCACACCTTTCAACGACGCTGTCAACGTGCAGAAGATTTCCAATTTGCTCTCTGACTATGGTTATCATCTGAGAGGCAATGAGGTACCTCATGTTCCCACTGGCCGATTATGAGACTGGATTGTCTGTTCTCCACGTTGCGCATGTGGCAACTTTTGGTTTTGCTGACCCTTTCTTTCCTGCAGGTTTTGTACAATGGCTTCACCGGTCGCAAAATCACATCGCAGATCTTTATTGGCCCGACTTACTACCAGCGGCTGAAGCACATGGTGGATGATAAAATCCATTCTCGAGCAAGAGGGCCGATTCAGATCCTTAACAGGCAGCCTATGGAAGGCCGATCTCGGTGAGAATAGAGGCTGGCTTTATGTACTTTTCTGGATGGCGCAGGATTCAGTTAG
>NW_015243006.1:0-586 GCF_001447785.1 Gekko japonicus | reverse complement strand
GTCCTCAACACCTCTGCTTTGTATTCCAAGCCTGCGATTCCCGACCCTTTTGAGTACAAGGGCCCCTATTAGTATCCGTAGATCGAGAAAATACATAATGACAAAAAGGAACAGAATAATTCTTTAAGTGCCTGTGGACTTGCAAATGGTCCACCCCCCCAACCCCCTGCTCCAAGCTTCACAGCTTGTTCTGTGGTTCTGGCCATGACCCCCAGGCCCTTTCCCTTCTATTGCCCCCAATTGGCAGGCTGTAAAACGGAGGGCTCGGAGCAGCTGGCCACTGCAATCCACTGGGGTCCTCATAGACTACAAAGCAAATGCCATCAGATCAAAGCCACCTGGAGCCACAATAGAAAGGCGGTAGATAGATATTGCAATAAACACATAAAGGCTTCAAAACCCAGGGGAAGGAGAGGACAACAAAGGCAACCCACATTCCAGGTAGTGAGCCAAGCCAGAGACAGACCCCTGCTTCATCTCAGCTTCTTAAAAAGCAGTGGATTTGCTCTAAGGCTGCTGTTCAGGGCACATTCATCAGTGGGTTGGTTTTTGCCATCGAGTTGCCCCTCCCTTATGGTGACCCTTC
>NW_015243005.1:0-586 GCF_001447785.1 Gekko japonicus | reverse complement strand
GCTCCTCGATTTCCTGAGGATGGGAGGTTACGCACTGAGGATGGGGGTTTACCCCCTGTGGGCAGGCAAATGGCTAGCCTACTTTGAATACCAGTTTGTTGAAGGAATTTATCTCCTATTAAGTCACATGCCAACTGAATTTGTATGTTACAAGTTGGTAACTGATTCCTTCAATGTGAGAAGGGGCAAGGGAGACGTTCAGAAAGGTGGGGGCATGAGGTCACCAAAATTGATTCAATTCCAGCAGCTGGAAGCTTCCTTTAGATTGCTTGATCAGGAGAACCAAACAATGTGTTATAGAGCAGACAGAGAGGGACAATCAAGATGGATTGCCAATCTGACCTGAGGAGAAGTTCCTTGTTGACTCCAGATGTGGAGTTCAGTAGCATAAGAGCAAAACCCATCTGTTAAGTCATCCCCAAAAGGCCAATTGTGTTGGGATTCAGGGCTCGTTCGCCATACCTGCTGTCTTTAGTCTTTAGTTCCCCAGAATGGGGATGACCGCCTTCCGTGTTCTTGGGGGCTTATTCTGTCCTCTTAATCAGTAGTCCCAAATTTAGAAGTGTATTTTGCCACAAAAATGTTA
>NW_015243004.1:0-586 GCF_001447785.1 Gekko japonicus | reverse complement strand
GGGTTTTTTAAAATTTCTGTTGTATTATTATGCCGTTAAAGGTTTTTCTCTCTCTCTCTTGTGAGAGAGAGATAAGGTAAATAAGGCTGTGTATTCATAAATCCAATAGTTAGTTGGAACAAAACCTTGTTTGTTTGTTTTTCAGTGTTGTTAGCATATTCTGTGGTTGAGTACAGCACACAAGGCAGCTTTCAGACAGCTGAGATTATTTCCCAACAATTCAGCACTTGTAATTTGGAATGCATTATACTCTGTAACAACTGACAAGTAGCCCTTGGGGCTGAAAACTGAGCTGAGTTTCAGTCTAAACTTGGAATTTGCTTGTTAAATTCCCAGCAGATCAGTGGTACAGTGCCTTTACCTAGATATCCAGAGATGAGTAATGAAAATGATTCCTCATTACTCACAAAACCAAAACACTGGAAACAATTAGGTTTTGTTTCTCCTCATCTTCTTATTGGTTTATCTGTAACATCCGAAGTAATTTTTCTCTGCAGCTTGGAAACTGTCAAATAATATTACGTGTTCCCTTGTTTATAAAAAAATGTTTTGCCTTAAATGTGCACCATGGCAAACTAAAAAAAAA
>NW_015243003.1:0-586 GCF_001447785.1 Gekko japonicus | reverse complement strand
ATCTTTAAGGACTAGAATGTTGGGATTAAGAAGATGAGATAACCAGAAGTTACTGCCGTGGAGATCACTGGTCTAACTGCCCAAAGATTTTGTTGAAGAATATATGTAATGTTTAATAGTAATCCAGGCTTAACTATAATAAAAAAGCCATGAGATTCAAATCTAATGATTAAGAAAGATACTTCAGTCAGTATGAACATATGTTTCCAATTACTCTGTAACAGTCCTCATTAAAAGTAACAACAGGGTCTAATTGAGCTGAGGGGGTGCCTAGTTTTGGAATGTAAATAGTCCTATTGGTATATGCAGTACTTAATTTCTAAAATGAGAAACACTGGAGCTTAACTCTATGCTAGAAGTACCCCCTCCCCCTTGGTGGGAACCCTTCAGCCTGATTTTAGACACATGAGGAATTGATGGTTGTAGTTACTCACTGGCAAGGGAAACCCACTCATCATATACACTAAGATTCTCTGCTTTGCTATTATTTTACAAGTTCCCATACTGAGAGTGGATTCATATATTGTCCTCCTAAGAGAACACATGGATCTGAGAATTCTTCTGGCTGTTTTGAAATCTAGCAGTC
>NW_015243002.1:0-586 GCF_001447785.1 Gekko japonicus | reverse complement strand
ATCTTTTCCTGCAGCCTTATCGTGGTTGCAGTAGTAGAGGACTGTTGTCCAGAGGTGGATATACGGCAGCGGATCTGAGATTCTGGGGTTTGGCCTATGCAATGGGTGCGGGCGGTGGCACACACCCAGTATCCAAACAGAGAGACAGGAGCTCATGCCCACTGCAAATAAGGCTGAGCCGTTGACAGAATCCGGCAGGGCTCTTTCGAAGTGTTCAGCGTCTCTGGCACACTGGCTTCCTGTCTTCCTCCTCAGAAAGGGAGCGGTTGTTTTTTAGCCATTAAGAGCGAATAAATAGCTGGTTGCAGATTCAGGAATAACCAGTTTCCCCCGTAATCCTCAGCTACCATTCAGGCAATTTCAAGACTGCTGATCAGAGGCAAGAAGGTGGAAGCGAAGGCCTGTAAAGCGGGAGGAGGGAGCAGGAAATTCGCAGCCGCCAAAGGGAAACTGAGGCAGGGTTGGCCTGAAGGGACAGACAGCTGCTGTTAGAAAATCGGGAGGCAATTGGAGACGTCTGGCTTCATATCAGCCTCGAGGTTTTCACATATGACTCATTTTAGAGCAAGAGTCCAGGAGCATCTTA
>NW_015243001.1:0-586 GCF_001447785.1 Gekko japonicus | reverse complement strand
GGGCTAATCTGGGCTATCCAGGTCATGGTGATCTGATTGGGGCATAAGTTATTTTTGGTTTTAGTGTATTGTTCTTAATGTTGGTTTTAATAAGTTGTTTATTTTTTATGTTGGTGTTTCCTGGTTTGGGTCCCAAGACACCACGCAGAAGTGGAGGTATATAAATATTTTAAATAAGCAAATGGATCAGAACTCTAGCTGATGAGCAGTCCAAGGGGAAGGGACCATGATTCAGTTGTGGAAGCTGGCCCAATAGAATTCTAAGGTCATTCTTAGTTTTCTCAGTTGAGGGAAATAGATGTTTTTAAAAAACTGAAAAGAATTCCAGGTTAGTTCTAGGTACTTTGGGGCAACTATGTGTGAAAGGAACCTAAGACTGGAAAAAAGAGCACCCAGTGCCATCTGCTGGAATTTTAGTTGAAGGACACAAGGAGGACCCTGTTTCTCTCTAGCACTAGGAAAGTATGGTCAAACCACTGGCAAAAATGTATGGGTTTTCCATTCCTTTCAGTAATTTACTTAACAATAGAAAAGAGTGATTTTAAAATTTTAAAATAAAGCAGTGTTACAAACAATTTCCCAGGGG
>NW_015243000.1:0-586 GCF_001447785.1 Gekko japonicus | reverse complement strand
TATCTTTGTGAGAATAGCTAACACTGGGGTACTGTTTGGCACTGCATGTAATTGGACTGTCCACACATAAAAGAGGAGTTCATATCTTATTCTCTGCATAGGGTTCACCAACACAGACAATACCTTTTTGAGAGCAGCCCTACACAAATGAATACCATTGAAATTATCTAAGCATTTGTCTGGCCTAGAATATTACTTGATGCTTCCGACTGTGTTTTTAAAATGTCCTCAGAATCACTAGCTCTCTGTGAAACTAGGAATTTTGATTCTAAAAGTCAAACACTATAATGGAAATAATTTTGACATCCAACTTGCCAGATGCAGTAAAAACAGGTCTTGTTTTATTCTTTGAATAAAAGGAGGCTGTCTATACATTATCAATAACTTCTAAATGATTCATTTTATTACCTTGTCCAGACCTCATTTTTAACATCTCTATCTATATTAGCATGCTATGTTTATTTTCATATAGGCCTGATTCTGCTCTTAAATGTACCCAAGTGGGAGACCTGCAAAGATTTGTGGAGGGCATCTAAATTTCCCCTCCCTCAACTATGTCCTCTTTCTCTTCCCTGAAAGCCCCCAT
>NW_015242999.1:0-586 GCF_001447785.1 Gekko japonicus | reverse complement strand
TCTTTCTTTCTTTCTTTCTTTCCTCACAGATTGAGCATCTAAAAATCTCTCTAAAATAAACCCCATTTGGACAAGCAGGGATTATTGAGGCAGAAAACGAGTTCTGTCCACATTCACTGCCCTTCCTGGATTAGGGCCCAGAACCCATAAGGGGGCTGTTGTTTGTGTTAATCTCAGCAAGCGCTTGCCAGTCCTGCACTAAGGGAATTAAAACCTATCATTCAAGTGTAAACTATGCAAATCAATGCATACAGTTTTGTGCTTATTTGACATAACTTGGATCAGTTCTCCTGCTTTTGTCTGACAGGACTTTTTGAAAATAGAATTTGGGATTTCCTCCCTACAAGGAGTAGTATAATGGAAGGGGGTGTGATATTGGAGCGCATAGTTTTAATGCAGAAGTTCCCTGTTCAGTCTCTGGCATCTCCAGGGACTAAAGGACTCAAGAGAGTAAAGTTAAAGATCTTAGGTGGCAACAGTTGGGAAAGACATTTCTTAGCCTGAGACCTTGGACAGCTGCAAACAGTGGAAATCACTCACTAGACTAGTGATACTTAGTGACATGCCACCTGTGGCTCTTCTGAGC
>NW_015242998.1:0-586 GCF_001447785.1 Gekko japonicus | reverse complement strand
TAATGGTGGGTGCCTGCTGAAGTTCCTGATTCCTACAGTGCTGTGCTCTTACAAACCTTTAACTCATCTCTGCAAGAGCTACAGCAAGAAAATGAAAACCATGAAGGCTCTATTTAAAAATTATTATTTGGATCTTCTGTTTCTGCAATGAAAGGCATTTAGGGAAGGCTGCTTAAAAGGGCTCGATTTGGTTCTGTCACAAGAGACGCTGGTTATGTTCCAAGGTTGTTACTTCCTGATCTTTTACAGGTTCTTGGAGCACAGTTTCTTCAAGAACAATTCATAAAGAACATCTGGAATGTTTTCAATTTGGGGGACAAGGATCTATACACCTAAAGGACCATCTCCTCCCTTATATTCCCATGCGCCAGCTACCATCCTCAAG
The DNA here is from genome assembly GCF_001447785.1 of Gekko japonicus. Taxonomy (NCBI): domain Eukaryota; kingdom Metazoa; phylum Chordata; class Lepidosauria; order Squamata; family Gekkonidae; genus Gekko; species Gekko japonicus. The sequence goes on along the minus strand of NW_015242998.1, from coordinate 201 downwards.
CTGCTACCTACTGCCTATCCCATTTAACATAGCCCACCTGGTATCAACCAGAGCCCATGTCTTCTCCACTGTAGCTCCCACTGACAGGAAGAGACACCATCTTTAGACTGTCTTCAAAGGTGTTGTAAAGCCATTTCCATTTGCTAGGGCTCTTTGGGAGAATTATTGGAGGGGAATTTTGTTGATTTAAAGTATGATATT
>NW_015242997.1:0-586 GCF_001447785.1 Gekko japonicus | reverse complement strand
TTATCGAGCTACAGTTGCATCCGGAGTACCAAAGAACACCCAAAATAGTACAAAGATGTCCGCCGCAGTCATCGCAACGTTTTGCCCCAAAATGCACCGGAATGGATTGGGCGAGGGAGCGACGGCAGGTGTAAAAGCAAAACAAAACCTTATTCAGAGTGAAAAATAGCAAACGATATTTTATACCGTGTCAGATTGGATCCAGCCTCTCGTTTCCTCCTCCTTTCCCGAGACTATCTCCCCGTCTGCCCTTTAGTAAATGGCACCGTTCGCGAAGATGCATCAGCTGAAGCTGGTTGTAGGCAACGCCTGGCCCTTCGTTACGGCCTCCGTTCCTCCAATTCCTCCTGGACTTGTTTGCAAATGCAAAAGGCCAACGGAGCCAAGTGTGGTATTTACATCCCCCCCACCCCCGGTTTCCATTCAAGCCAAACAAACTCGGCGGTGTACATAATCAGCTCTTAGCAATTGGCCTAATGAAGCACCTTCCTCCCCGTTTTCACAGCCTTGCCATGGGGATCGCAAAAATACATCGCTTCGGTCACGTTTCAGTGCACACACTAGGGCAGGGGTGTCAAACATGCGG
>NW_015242996.1:0-586 GCF_001447785.1 Gekko japonicus | reverse complement strand
CCTTACGTTCTTCCCAGCAAGTGCCCCCTTTATCTAAGGCACATTCGATGCAGATCTGATGTACATCTGGGATTTACACAGGAGGCAACACATGAGTTCGGTGAATGAGATGGGTACTATCTTTGATGGTATTCCCAGTCCTCAATTGAAGAGTTTTGTTGGTAAGAGAAGTAATTCTGTCCGATGCCCAGCTCATGAGATTACAAACGTTACTTGAAGCAGCCTAAGAAAAGTGGCTTATAATTCAGTCCATCCCCTTCACACTAAAAATATGTCTGGATGTGCTTCCTTTTGTAATGATGGCCTCCTGGGAAATGGCTGGAAAGAGATCCACAGACGCAGACATTGTCCACATTACAGAACTGTACTGAGAGGACGGGGTGGGTGGGAAAGACACTCCACAACGCTCATTATCATCTGAACTGATGGAAACACCAAAGAGAATACGTCTATCTAAAATGCAGCAGTTGAGTCGCATTCCCGTCCCAGCGAGTCGTCAATACAGGTTGTAGCCGGGAAGGAGAGCATCAGACTGGAAGGTTTCCAAGAGCAGAGATAAAAGTGCCTTTGAAAAGAAGCCAGAGAC
>NW_015242995.1:0-586 GCF_001447785.1 Gekko japonicus | reverse complement strand
TTGTTCCTTTCCATTTTGCATTGTCAGTTGAAGATTAGAAACCTTTAACTCTTTTCCAATTAAAATAATAAGCGGATATGTTTCCAGAATGATGATTAAATATAAGAAAAAAGGAAGCAACCAAGAGCAGCATAAAGCAATGGAAACCAAAATAAAAAGATATTTCATTTCATTAATTATTTGTGCCCACTACCATTGTCCACTTTCTTGGGTTGCCAAAAGCTTTTTAGTACCTACTCTGCAGATGGGAATAATACTTGCTTATAAGGCAGGGACTCTTTTTTCTGTCTCAGTAAAAAAAGAAGAGTAATGTTTGATCACCCTCTCATTCAGCTCATGTCCTGTTTGCCAGGAATCTGTCATTCAGCAAGCAATTTTGGATGAATCTAGTTTGCACATTTACTTTGCTTTCTCACAACAGATCTATTCCCATCAGCCACTACCTCTAATTTTTAAAAGACACATAGTAAAAAAGGAACAAAATCAGTTTGAGACTTTTTATCTGAGACGTACTACATAAGTGTTTTTGTGTGCCTTTGGTGTCTGCCCATGTACTCAGCTAATCTTGCAATCAATTACTGTGATC
>NW_015242994.1:0-586 GCF_001447785.1 Gekko japonicus | reverse complement strand
CTTCTTGTTGTCAGAAAGGTTTCCTGGCACTTCTGCAGGCAGTAGCAAGGATCTAACCCTGAGTGTTTAAAAAAGCAACTAGGAGTATGCACTTTTCCTTGAGAAACAGTAAAGGTACAGAGAATGTACAGTTCCACTATCTACTAATTTTGCTGCTATATTTGTGTTTGTTCTTTTTGTAAGACATTGTATCTTATATGCTTGACGTTGGTGTATTAAGGACTAAGTGGCGTTGTTCCTGAAAGCCTTGAGCTAGCTTTCTGATATCTATGAAAAGAATCATGAATGTAAAGGGGGATGCAACAAGGGGGGGGGGCAGAGAGCAGGCAGTTTGCTTCAGACTATCAGATGAATTGCACGAACTCTTAAAAGGTTTCTCTCTAGCCAGCAGGAGATAACATGGTTGCAACCAAAGCTTTATATTGATGTTTAGGGGAGTCTTTCACTGCATGCCCCCCGTATTGCTCTCACACTGACTCACAATATGTATGCTTTGAAGATAATGTTTTCTCTTACTAATTGGATCTGGTCAGAGGAATCATATATGCTGGCGTGTCGCCTGTGATGTTGCACAGAAAAGCAGGTT
>NW_015242993.1:0-586 GCF_001447785.1 Gekko japonicus | reverse complement strand
CATCTTGGAATTGTACTTGCATACTTAAGTGATATACGTGAACAGTGTAGGGTTATATTTTTACTCTTTGTATCTTGTTCTTTTCTGTATCACTGATCTTTATGGTTGATGGAACATAGCACTTACATGTTTAATTGTGACAAATTAAGCAGAGTAAGGACAGTCAGACAAAAGAGAATAATATCATAGTATATCGTTCATAGCAAAGATACTATAGGCCTGTTTTTAATTCAGTTTTGAAATCTAATTTAGAAAAATGCGAACTTAAAACAGAGAACAAAGGAAAGGTAGATTTAAATAAAAGTGATAGTAGTTTCATGGTAGTAAAAAAAAAATGAATGGTGCTCAAGGGCCTACTGGGCAGCAGTCTTGCAAGGCTTGAACAATAGATTTCCCATAAACGGTTTGATTCTGCCCACATGGATTTGCAGTGATGAAAAGGCAAGGCAAGGGAGGAGGAAAAACAGCTATTTTTATAACACTTTAGGGCCCAAGCAAACACAAAATATGACCTAAATTCCAGCTGTACATGCCATGAACACGGTTTTGTATTGACTTTTGTGGCTTTACATCAATTTTGTAGTGC
>NW_015242992.1:0-586 GCF_001447785.1 Gekko japonicus | reverse complement strand
TTCCTGCCCGTGTGACCGGGGCCTTTGGTGGTCTTCCACCCGAGTACTAACCAAGGCTGAGCTTGCTTCGCTTATCAGATCTGGCAAGATTGAGTCAGCCTCGCCTTCTGGCAGAAGGGTACCTTTGGATCTAATCATGGTTTGGACCATTGTTGGAAGACTAATGTTGGGCTATGTGGACATTCGCTCTGACCAATCAAACCAGTCCCTGTTGCTGCATAAAACCTGATAGCCAATACACAACATCGTTGCTCATGTAGTAACAACACCCCAAGACAACTTCCGCATTTTCCAGTGGCAGTTTGTCACTGACAAGGCTGTCTTCTCAACACACCTCCATGTGGCGAGATCAGTAATTAATACATCCAACAAATCATATAGAGGCCATCATTTTCCTCGCGCATTATAATCATTGATTTTGCAATATGCAAGTGCATTCTGGTGAAAACACCGCCTTCGGAAAAGGATGGGGGAACGTAATGTTGTTTAATTTAGGATGCTGTTTTAGTGTGTTGTTACTGAGTCAAGCGTTTTATTGACGGACTGTTCACATTGTTTCATTCTCCTGTTAAAAGCCACCTTGAAA
>NW_015242991.1:0-586 GCF_001447785.1 Gekko japonicus | reverse complement strand
TGTCCAAACCCTTCCCCAGGTTCTGTGCCCAAATCTCCAGGAATTTACCAACTACGAGCTGGGACCTTAGGGGGAAATTCGTTTTTAAAACACGTACATTTTTAAAGTGCTAATAACATTGTCAGGGATCTAGTTTTAAAACCATGTTGAGGCTGATAGGTTAAACCCCCCTCTTCTCTCCCCACATAGCCTCAATCCAACTTCGGGTTTTGCCTTTTATGGATGAATGGTGATCCATTGTCTTTGTCATATATATTTTGGCTCTAGGACCACATACATTTCTAACCTACGAGAAGAACTAACTTCTTTCAGTTTACAAAAGTCTCCCCAGGTGGTTGCTGGGATGATGATCACTCAATGGCTATTGACCGGATTATCTTAATCTGTATTATTTTTGCTGCAGCAGTTACCTTGCCTTGCCAAAAAATTTGAACTCTGTACAGATGGGCCATTGAGCATACAAACAAGCGTGTGTGTGTGGGAGGTGGGAATTGGGACTTTCACACATTCAGATCCCATTTTCACAATGTACAATGTCTCCCTACATATGAACTGTACCCTCCATTTTTGCAGAATACAGATTGTG
>NW_015242990.1:0-586 GCF_001447785.1 Gekko japonicus | reverse complement strand
CTGCTTGTGGGGAGGGCGGGATACAAGACGGGCAGGACACAAGATGTGGGGTGGGTGGGATACAAGATGATGATGGACCCAAAGTCTCCAAGCAGATAGGTGCAGTGCCTGCAATTTACCAGCCTGATCAATAGCCAGAGCATGTAGCTCAGAGAACAACACAGGACTTCTGTTGATCAGCTGTTTGTAAAGAAGAGTGAGGGACTAGATTCAGCTGAGAAGTGAGAGCCCAGCTCTCTCAGCTATCCCATTCAAGCACAGCCCTGATCATGTTTGTATACTCTATTGATATGGGGCCATAGGACACAATCCAACAGCCCTTATTACTGCACTAACTCCAAGACCTCTTTGTGATCCCCACTGAAATACATGGGGTTCGTACAGCAGGAGTGCAGTGCAGACCTCACCTTAAATGCTTTGCCTGTATTTGTTCATCTGTAAACTTGATCTAAATTACCCCTTATTGTTGTGGAAATCAAGGACACCATTAAAATGTATTAAATGTATTAGAATATCTAAAATGCCTTTGGTAGCTGGTAAATTATCTGTGTTCTCATTTGGCATTTCTAATAAATATAATAAGCAT
>NW_015242989.1:0-586 GCF_001447785.1 Gekko japonicus | reverse complement strand
CCTGCTGTAAACTATAGTTTCCAGAAGGTACTGGAAGAAGTAGTAGAGGAATAAAGAAAAATGGAAGGAGGATAATGAATTTGCCCTCTTCTCAGCAACCAAGTGCACCGTTCCCTTTTAACAGGGCAGGTACAGGGGAGGGGGTAGAAGGGAAGAACATCTTCCCTGAAGAAGCATTTGAGAACTGGGAAGTTCATCTTACACTCTGAGCCGAAGGAACTTCATCAGCACCTCTCGAAGTAGTCAGATCTCATTTCAAAGGTGAGGGAGGGAGTCATTAAATTCTAAGTCTAACATTAACTTGGCCTGTAGTCAGTCTAAGCTTTTTAACCATGGCAGTGTGGATTGGCAAATGAGATGATCTTCTTTCCTGCTGTTGACCATTTGCTGTTCCCTACAGGAAGAGTACCAAGATTATGAACCTGAAGCATGAGAACCACCCCCGTTTCCTTCCGTCTCCTGGTACCTGCTGACAAAGACATCCTGTCCTGTACAAGTGCTAAGTTCCAATGTACCCAGTCGTAAAATGTTTTTTATAGTTTTTAACAGTGTCTTTTTGAAGTCTTCCATCAGCAATGATTGGAAA
>NW_015242988.1:0-586 GCF_001447785.1 Gekko japonicus | reverse complement strand
GCTCAATTAATTGTGTGTATTGATTGTAACTACAGGTGGGCCTGCATTCTTTTTTTCTTTAGTGAAGACATCTGAAGTATTAAGAGGCGACAAGAGCTGAAGTTCCAGGGTAACAAAATGGCAAATGAGCAGGTCTGAAGTGATGCACACTGGCACAAAAGCGTTATGTATTTGCTGGGGCTTTCTTACAGTCTGTGGCAGAGGGCTGTCCAACAGAGCACCAGATACATTTCTTATGGAACATGGAGCTGTGGAGTATAACCCAGTGAAAATGTCAATGCAGAATGCAGTGATGGTGGAAAGGGGGCAAATTCCAAGTTAGTGATTAGTAGAAAAGAGATTGAAAATACAAGTGTCAGTATAATAATACCTTTATATAAATTTATGGCATAGCCACATTAGGAATATGGTTTACATTCTTATTCAGAACAGATGTGTTATCTCCAAGCCTTTCCAGAGAGTAATCAGAAAAAACAAAACAAAAACCCTCCCCAGAAATATGTGGGTCAAATACTTCCCAGCTACGCCCTTAAAATTGGTTTCTAAATCCCCCTTGGAAGGGTCTTCTCTGTACCTTCCCTTCCCT
>NW_015242987.1:0-586 GCF_001447785.1 Gekko japonicus | reverse complement strand
GACTGCGGCCGTACAGCCCAGAAAATCTAAAGTTATTTTAGTTGTTATTTTAGTTGTTTATTAAATAAACAACTAAAGTTATTTTAGTTGTTTATTAAATTATTTACTCCTCTCTTCGCGTGAAGCAATCATTTAATATCTTGCTTTACTTCCCATCAGCAGAACTCAAAGGGCACAAGGCCCTTTCTAGGAATAACCCTGATTCTGTGATGTCACAGCAACTCAGCCAATGGCTGGGTGAGGATTTTGAACACAAAACTTTGACAGTATCTCATCAGAAGCAGGGCCTTAATTTCCTGTTAATTATGAAGGGGAAATGACCATTAGTAGCAGATAATTAACAGACGAAATAATGCGGGAGCCGACGGCAGGGCTCAAATAAACCTTTAAATATAATCGTAAAGGTCTTCCTGGGGTGCAAAGGATGGTATTTTTTTCAGCACTCAGAGCTAGGAAACTGTTATCAGTATTAAAGCTCAGCTGAGCCCATGAAAGCCCAGAGGGGCCATGGTGCCCTCTTAAGAGCACAGTCCAAAGCACATTTACCTGGAAGTAAGCATCAATGTAGGAGCTGCGGTGGCTCAAG
>NW_015242986.1:0-586 GCF_001447785.1 Gekko japonicus | reverse complement strand
CACACAGTCAAAGGCTTTAGCATAGTCACCAACTTTCTGGCCCAAGGACTACAATTCCCAGGGTCCCCAGGGGGAAACCTGCTCAAACTGCTGGACAGAGATGTGCCCTTGGCCTGCCAGAGGCCGCCTGACTCTCGGCCTCGTCGCCATCCTCCAGTGAGCCTTTCCCACGTCCTTCCAGAAGGCAGCGGCAACCGCGACAAATTGTCCGCTCTCCGGGCCCTGCCGTCCGCCTTTTTTTGCACTGACTGCGCCGTAATTATCTGTTTGGATTGGTGTCGCATCCCTCTAATTTAGACGTCCTCTTGTGCCTCGTGTTGTGCTGTTCGCCTCCCCTAATTGCTGCCAGGCGCTCAGCTGACAGCCTTTTATGCTTCCTTCCCTTCCCTCCCCCTTCCTTCCCCTCCCCAGCTCATCTTCTTTCGAATAAATTTAGCAGGCATGAAGGGGGAGACAGATGGACTCGCGAGCCCTCCCGAATCGACTGATGCTTCACAATGTGCAGCCACGAGCAGGTGGTTCGAAGATGGCCCGCCCTTGCTTTTAAGTCTTCCTCTCTGAGGACAGGGATAGAACGGGGCGATGT
>NW_015242985.1:0-586 GCF_001447785.1 Gekko japonicus | reverse complement strand
TGAACTCCGGCCGTGAAAGCCTTCGGCAGCATAAAAAATATAGAGATCTGGAGAAAACCCAAAGTATTTTTTTGCCATCCTTTGTGTCCCGCTATCTAAAGACATGTTAGTTACCAAAGAATCACGGAGAATGCAAAAAATAGTACAATCCTAAGCAAGATCTTCCGTAAACCAGGGAGGGGAATAAAGTCAATAGAAATGTTTTAGTAGAATAGTTGGGCTCCTAATTAGGCTGTGGGACAGGGCTCATCTCCAGTTGCTCAAAAGGTTAACCTTAAACTCTCAAGCCGCCAAACACAGAGGAGATCTTTCCTTGCCGGAATCGGCAGTCTTTCCCACAACATCCAGCTTCTGAATAGGCGGAGAAGAAACCACACCTTGTTCTGGGTTTGCATCTTATTCAAGCGACACACAGAGCCTCCATTCATCACTGCCACCTTTCATTACCCGTCTCTCATGAGCGGCACGCCTGCTTCTCACTGCATTCAGCATCGGGGGGCTTAATTGTCCCCACAGAGCCCGTGGTCAGGGCCCTCGCAGGACAACAAGATTTAATATTCTAAGCAAGGCTCCCTCTAAGCTGTGG
>NW_015242984.1:0-586 GCF_001447785.1 Gekko japonicus | reverse complement strand
CCAGATGGCCCTGGAGCTGCTCCCGACCACCCTATCACTCCGGTTTCCTCACCACTTTGCACTGTGACATCACCTCTGTTTTGCAGAAGAGATTAGGCTGTGACCGATAAACCACTCCCTCTCCCCCCTCCCCAGGTGGTTGTGACTCTGACATTCTACTACAGTGGGTCTTACCGTGTATTGAGTGAAGAGGCAAAATGGGCGTGTTGGTTTTATCCGGATTGCAATGTCTCCTTCTTTCCCAGGAGGCAAAATGTTGCCGTCTTCATCTATTATCTAGAGGCAAACACAAAACACTCTCTGCCCTCAGAAGGAAGAGACACTGGCACAGCTCGGAGTTACTCTGCACTCCCAAAAGCAGATTATGGCTTGAGACCAACAGCCTTCCACTTTCATTGGGTCTTCCAGGTGGGTGATACCTGAGTGTCGTATGCAGGAGAGGGCTTCCCCATAGAGCCGGGCTTAATTTTCATCCCCTTGAAAGTTCCACAGACCAACACCTGTTTCATAATGATAAAGGGAGAGAGGTAAATGTGAGCACCACAACAGGCAGAGGTCTACAGAACCACAAGAAGGCCTTCACCAT
>NW_015242983.1:0-586 GCF_001447785.1 Gekko japonicus | reverse complement strand
ACCTTGCAACAGACACATATTTCCAACACTATGCCCCACTTTTCTCCCCAATGGGGACCCAAGGTAGCCACCATCTTCTTCTACTACATCCTTCCCTTTTCTGTTATATTGTCACAACAACCCTGAGAGGTAGGTTACTCAGAGAGTGCGCAACTGGCCCAGGGTCCTCCCATGAACTTCCATGGCAACCTACCTCACAGGATAAAACAGGGAAGGGGAGAAGGTGGTAAGACATTTTGGGCTCCATTGGGAAGAAAGTTGGGGCACGAATGAAGTAAATAATATAGCTGAGGAGGGGCAGAAAAAAGTAGGTAGGTGGGTGGGCGGGAAGAAGGAAGCAGGGGAAAGCGAGGATATGGGAGTGGACAGGAGGAGGACAACAGGAAATAGTGTGTATTTGGGGGGGGGGATAAGGGACAATGAGGTAGCATTGCCAACTCCAGGTTCACAAATTCCTGGAGATTTGGGGGCAGAGCCTGGGGAGCGCACAGTTTCGAGAGGGAAAGGAGCTCAGCGTGGATGGGATGCCCCAGAGTTGACTGTCTGAAGCTGCTACAGTCTCTAGTATGCTGGAGATCAATTGTAA
>NW_015242982.1:0-586 GCF_001447785.1 Gekko japonicus | reverse complement strand
TTCATGGATTAAGACTGGCTGTCCTAGGAACTAGGCCAACTGGTTGTGTCATGTGCAAGGGCTGCTATGGTTGGCTGCTTCACATATTGTCTATTTTGGAGGGAAAAAATAAAGGACAGCTAGGAGCAACTTCAAATGTGCAGGTGCTAAGGAAGGTGACAGATCATAAAGAAATGAAAATTAACAACCACAGCAAGTGTTTAGCTACAAAGCTGTTTGGGAGCTGACTGATGACTGTAATGTTGAGATATGGATAACACATGTCTAATTGCAGCTGTTGAAAATGGTAAGCTCACATTCAGAACTTTTTTGCCACTAAGTTGTCAGTACCCCTAATGTCTACCAACTAAAGATTCTCAGAAGGAGGAAGCTAAACTCCTGAAGAAGCAAAATGATGATGAAAGTGTCCAGATACTGGTCTCCATCTTAGATACCATCTTCTAGTATCCATTTTAGAAGAAAGGAACACTGACTGTTTGTAGAACCTTGTCTTGAATCTATAGCTAAGGCAGGGGTCCCCAGCTTTTTTGAGCTGCCAGGAACCTTTGGCATTCTGGCTCAGGGTGGTGGGCACAACCACAAAATG
>NW_015242981.1:0-586 GCF_001447785.1 Gekko japonicus | reverse complement strand
CAGCCACCACCTGAAGATTGGCAACCCTAGATGAGGTGCTCTTGTCCTACACCCCCATGCTTTTTCAAGTACTGAAGCAGCCAGGTCAGACCTGTGGACACCATAACATCCAGTTTGCTCCTCAGATGCAACCAATGGGTTGTACAGCCATAAGCATCTAGTGACATAAGAACAGGTTTGAATCAATCCTTCAAGGTCTCCTTATTGTTGCAGACAGTCTCCCCTAGTTCCTGTCTCCCCACTCTGTACTTCAACTCCCCATTAGTTTGCTATTTTCTCTACCAGTGTCCAATCTCTTTGCCATCCAAACTTTCCACCAGCATTCATTCACATGATCAAGTCTTTCTAGTGTTATGGAAATACCCTACCCAAGGCCATTGGTCAGGCCCTGAATTACTGGTGCTCTTCAGAAGGCCATGAAAACTGTACTTTCACAGAGCACATTCTGTTGATTCTGTCTCTGCTCGTACAATTTGCTGTTTTAACAGTCATTTGCAAGTAAGTTGGTGCTATGTGATGTTTGGTGATAGACGGTTGTAATTTTATGAAGTTCTTCCTGACTAGGGTTGCCAAGTCGATCTTCGCC
>NW_015242980.1:0-586 GCF_001447785.1 Gekko japonicus | reverse complement strand
CAATCATTTTCTTTGATAATTCATTAAAACATTAAAAATGCGCACCTTTACTCTTGCACTCAAAAGGTAAATCGTTTGGGGTTCAGATGAAGGATGCTCTCAATTTGTATTAAGTAACAAAAAAGTGTGCTTCAGCTATTTGGAAAACACTGACTTGAGGGAACTACAGCTTAATGAGCATTTTAAACACAAGCTATCTGTGTTTGTCAGCACCACCTATGATATTACGGCTGGAAAGATTTTCCAGCTGTGATGTGCTCTTAGCTTGGGATGCCATTTCCATCTATCATTCTTCCATTTGTCTGTACTGAGTAATGAAAATGGAAAACACTGGTCATTTGCATCTGAGTTGCCATAATGGCTTCAATTCATGGTGCACTCTTCAGATACACTCAGGGATGCAGCCTATGCTTTTAAAAGTTCCAATGGACAGGACACTTCCGCCTGTGCCTTCAAGTTGATGCCCCTTGTCATGAGAGTTTAAGGCAGCCCTTTGAAACATGGGGCACACTGTCCGACTGTATGGTGATGAGAGACCTGCATAGAAAATGTTGTCATGTGTTGTGTATGCTGACCACCACTGGGG
>NW_015242979.1:0-586 GCF_001447785.1 Gekko japonicus | reverse complement strand
AGTCTTTAAGGTGCTCCTGAACTCCTGGCTCGTTTCTACTGCTGCCGACAGACTAACATGGCTGCCCGTCTTTGGTCTATGAAATTTCACCATATCATATTTATTCAAAAGATTCCTGTGTCCCCTTTCCTACCAAATACGGTCCCCTAAGGCCGACTTTTTTTGCCCTTTTTGCAGCCTGCGGGCTGTAAACTTATTTTAAAGCAAACAAAATGGAAAGCTGCACTTCTCTTTCTTCCGATTTCTGTACCTAATTCCAGATCCCCTTCTGAGCGCCATCATGAACTCTTGTATTTTACTGTGTGTAATAACAGTTGCAACTGCGTATGTCCGGAGGTCATTCTGTGCCCGAGGAATGTGTTGCACTACGCAGCCTGTTCACCTGTTCCCTTTCTTTGTTCCTTAGGATGGTTGCGCCTTCTTCCAGCCCACTCTGGGGGAAGCTTCGCCTGGATATCAAAACACACCTTGGCTGCACCATCCAGGTAAGATATTCTCCCAGACTCTTGTCTAAAGTGACATGCCAGACTAGGGTTACCATATTTTGAAATGAGGACATAGTCCCAGTTTGGTATAGTGGTTAGGA
>NW_015242978.1:0-586 GCF_001447785.1 Gekko japonicus | reverse complement strand
CTACTGTAGATTGTGGAGGAAAATGGTATATCTTTACCTGCAGGTCAGGGTGAACAACAGCAGTAATCTCGTTGTTTTTGTTTCTGGGATAATCTACTTTCTCCGTTATTTTGTAAACCTCAGTTGTGCACGGTGGAAATTCTGTCCCTAGGAAAAAAATGATTTTGACAAAAAAACCCGATTAAGTCATATTTGTTCTAGTGTTGTTACAGAAACTGATGTAAAATTGAACGTGCGATGCTCAGTTGTATTAAATTGTTATTTGTGTTTCATTAATACTGTAATTAGATCGAGTCTCAGGAAAAGGTTTCTCTCTTCAGGAGGCTGGGTTGCTGAAAGATGACCCACATATTCAACGATGCATGCAACTCAGATCTCAATTTTACCGGAATGGCTAAATATCATGGAATTTAATCCCAGCATATGATACGTAAGAAGTATTTTGCAGATGATAGAGTTGATGAAAAATCCCTCCTGTTGTCAGTATGTATAAGGGTTAGGACTGGATTAGCATGTGATTGGATGCCATCAGATCACATCTTCTGATAAGAGGCCATTGTCAGACAGCTATGACCCCTAACAAGTG
>NW_015242977.1:0-586 GCF_001447785.1 Gekko japonicus | reverse complement strand
CAGGTTGTTATGAGGATAAAATGGAGGAGGGCAGGATGATTATGTGAACCACTCTGGGTAGAAAAAGAGAAAAGCAGGGAATAAATACCGCAGTGAGTAAACAGAGGAGATGCTTACATATAGTATGAGCACCTCAACTGTGCTGATGTCAGCTAAGATATGAACAAGAGAATTACAATTTCCCTTCAGTCATAGCACCATAAGGGTTACTGATAGTCACATGGACTGGACACAACCTCACATTGTTTCTAGTCATTATCCAAACAGCCCGTTTACACTTGTTAAACTTACACCTTAAGTAGTTTCTGGTATCAAAGCTCTTCTCTATAGACGGCTGTCGTCCCTTCATGGGAAAGGTACTGAACCATGTATCTCACCAAACAGCCTGTGGATGAAATGGGTTTGCATTTACCGTGCGTTGCCGCTGTGATAGGCTTGTCGCTCCGGCTTGTCCCTTTTTTCTTTTTAAGGAGACTGATGTCTGATAGTGCTAAATGCAGCCGGCACAGCCAGCTTCCAGGCTGCCAACTTCCCAGTGAGAGCTGGAGTTCTCCCACAATTACAGCCGACCTTGAGACTATAGAGA
>NW_015242976.1:0-586 GCF_001447785.1 Gekko japonicus | reverse complement strand
CGCACTGAACCACTACACCAAACTGGCCACCACGTACCCCAGGATGCTGACCCACGTCCGTGAACCCAGTTGGTCATGTATGCACAGCAATGGTGCTTGGCGCAGGGGAACGACGGAGCGGACCGTGCGCAGATGTGGCGCATGCGATGCTCGCACCGCTTGCGTTTCCCATCTCGGGTTCCACGGCGCCTCCAGCCAGTGAGACGCGGCCCCGAACCAAACCCCCCGGACCCTCGCCGCTCACCTGCTCTCACAGTACACGATCTGCAAGTCCATGTTGACCCGGAAGACGAACATCTGGCACTCGATGCGGACCTCGCTGAGCGTGGAGGGGGGGAGGGTGTGAGCCAGCGCCACCATGCCCAGTACCCGGCCCAGCACCGAGTGGGTGTGGGAGAAAGAGGGTAGGCGGGGGCGGAGGCGGCCCGTCACGTGGATCACCTGTGGGGAGAGCGGAGGGAGGGGGCTGCCGTGGGTCGGGAGAACAGGCTTCTCAGGCCCCCAAGTGAGGGATTTGGTGGTGTGTGGGGGGGTGTCACGCTAGCAGGGGAGTGGGCGGGGCCAGATGGGGCTTTTTCCCAGCAGG
>NW_015242975.1:0-586 GCF_001447785.1 Gekko japonicus | reverse complement strand
GGAGGGGGAAGGCTTCCAAGTGCATCTAGCATCAAGAGGCGGGTCTCGGGTGGGGAGGCAGGACGCCGCAGCGCACACCTGCTTTCAGAGCCGCAGAACCAAAAGCATTTCCCTCCTCGAGGCCAAACTGAAGGTTCGTCAGAGACCTGGGATTGGGGGATCTCCTCTGAACACTGGGAAAGCAGCAGGGGAGAGGGCAGGCGGGGAAGGATCCTGCGCTGTCCTGCGCTCTCCTTCTCTAGGCCTGCCTCTCTCAGCTGGAGTGGAAGACGTCTGGGGACTCTGCTGGGGGGTGAGGAGAGACCAGGAGAGAAATGGCCAGGATTAACACGCGCCACCACCCCCTGCGGACACACCCTGCTCTTTCTCTGACTGCCATTCTGTCAACAGCAGGTTCCCCTTGATAGTTAAGAAAACATCATTTTAAAAACAGACGCACCAAAGAGGCAGGTTTCCCAGACCGGGTTCTTCCACCTGACATGTAGCTCATTAACATGTCACACAGACAGGCTACCTCTGGCTGCCGCTAACCAAGCATCTTCCCGTTCACAAGGACTGCCCCTCCAGGGTCTCAGGCAGAGGTCCT
>NW_015242974.1:0-586 GCF_001447785.1 Gekko japonicus | reverse complement strand
CCCCGAAAGGGGTGACTTTTTAGTTTGTGTAAAAATTGACCGGATATCATTATCAACAGCATCGGCATCCATTTTGCTGCATGATTCAGTGATCTCGATGTGACTCCTGATCGAAAAGAAAGCAGTCTGGAGCAGGGACTCGTGCAGCGATGCACCGGGGAAATTCCTCTGAGGCCTGGGAATTCTGAGCCTCTATACGGACAGTGTAGAAGATCTTGCAGAGAGGAATTAGGCATCGCCATAGAAGGATGGGTAGAAGAAGGCAAGCGGATAATGGGGAGGAGAAGGCAGCAGTTCTGTGGGAGGGGTTGGCTTGGATCAAGGGGTGGACTGGCCCTTTAACTCACTGGTGAGGTTCCCGGTGGGATCTGGAGGACCACTGGGAGCCACAAGCATGCTACCCCACAGCCTCTGTGGCAGTGTTGCAGGGGCTGCTCAGACTTGGGTCAACAACAGCAACAGGTGATACTGCAGGACCTGCTTGTTTCCGATTGCTCCAGGGCAGTTGTAGTCTCCCAGTCCCCCGCAGATTCGGACAGCGAGACCTTTAAATTATTTCATGAATGTGCTTCTTACAGCATAGGTC
>NW_015242973.1:0-586 GCF_001447785.1 Gekko japonicus | reverse complement strand
TGACTCCTGCCAGAGGCCCCAACCCCAGCCTCCTTACTCACTGGCTTCCCCCGAGTAGCCCTTGACGACTTCGGGTTCGGGTCCGCCGCCAAACTGATTGAGGGCCTGCACCTTGATGAGGTAGGGGGAGAAGGTCTCGGTATCCGTCACCACCACTGGGGGCCCTGCGACTTCAGCCTTGTTCCAGTTTGGCTCGTTCAATGGGCGCCACTGCACATGGTATTTGACCTCTGGCGCATTCCACTCCATGGGAGGCAAAGGCTGAGAGGGAGATAAAAGAAGGAACGACAAATAAGGAACGGCCTGCCTGGGTCGGACCCAAAGTCTCCCTCGCCCGTTCATCTGTGTCCGAGAGGGGCCAGCCAGGTGCCTTCTGGGTTCCCCCAAACAGGACATCAAGACAATGATGGCCATCGCAGCTATACTAATACTGTTCATGGATGTTCCATTAATAATCACGGTTGCTAAGACTTGTTCTTTGTGGGGTTTGTTCAGTTGTGTTTTTTTAACCGTTTTGGCTTGTCGCTGTAAAGAATTACACAAATTAATGAGACCTTGTGTAATGATTTCAAGTTATATGTGTGTT
>NW_015242972.1:0-586 GCF_001447785.1 Gekko japonicus | reverse complement strand
ACATTGTCATTCCCTTCCCATGGACAAGGGACGGGGGAAATCCAGGTTTCCAGCAATTGTTGGTTCACTGATGAAGTCATAGAAACTCACAATGTGATGGTAAGTATCAAGTAGTTCTGAACGTTACAGTCAATGGGGCAGGGTGTAAACTGAGTTTTGACCCCTACTGTCCATGGTGACTTCCAAATACAGAGACAGCAAGCCTTTGAATACCAGGGCTGGGAGACAACAATGGAGGGTGGGGGCTCAGCCTCTATGACCTGTCTGTTAGGCCCTCCAGGGAAACTGGTTAGGTGCTGTGTGAAATGGTTGGCTGGACTAGCAGAACTACTGCTCTGATCCGCAGGCTCTGCTTATGTTGTTAAATACATAAATTTGTAAGCAAATACATAACCACTTACATATTAAATAAGCATTTCATCAATGGTGAAAGAAACAAACTAGGGAGTTGAGTCAAGTATAATTCAGCGGGAAAATCCTACATTAGAGATTTTCATGAACATCCCTTGTTCTTCCTTCCTATTTCTACTTCAACAATTGGTAAACTTTAATATTTATCCCACTCAGGGGTCATTTCGTAGAAAAA
>NW_015242971.1:0-586 GCF_001447785.1 Gekko japonicus | reverse complement strand
TGGAGGACAGAGGAAGACAAGTGTTGGGGCGGGTTTGCGTTCCTCCGGACATGGATGTATTTGCTACACAAGAATGTAAGTTACAGACAGAGATCCCAAGACACAATGGGATTTCCATCCATGCACAATGCCAGCTTAGTCTCATTAAGATTAGCCTCATGAGCTCCAGCACCATCAGTACCAGCTTACCTGTATTTATGGAAAGAACTACCTGGTGAATCTCTGCTAGCTCCAACCTAGCCACTTGGGGGCAAGAGATTCAGATTATTCTTTAAATGTTAACTTCATTGACAACAACAATGAAGGAAATTTATACTCTTAGTTTCTGAATAAACCCCCAAAGCAGTTACGGATACTGTTCTTTTCTATCCTTTAGATTTCAGTGACTATTGTCAAGGTTCCAAATTGAATTCAGAAATATTCCTGATCTAGACCCAAGCCACCCACTAAGTCTATAGGAGCACAGGCACGGAGTGGGTGGGGGGAACTTTCAAGCAGAGTGTGGTTTGGCTCACACTCTGCTCACCAGCTGTGACCAGGGAACTCATTTTGCGGTCCCAGTTCTTAAGTGGGATGGAGAGGTTTG
>NW_015242970.1:0-586 GCF_001447785.1 Gekko japonicus | reverse complement strand
AGTTCCTGCTACAAAAAGAGCTCTGGGTGTTACTTTTAACATTTGAGAAACGCTGCTTTAATCTCCTCTCCCCCCCCCCCCTATTTTTTAGGATCGAAGCCAGTTGGCGAACCTTCGTCTTGTAGTGACGCTGTGGATGGTACACCTCGCACGCCGAACACCGTTTTCGATTTCCCATCGCCTCCCCTGGACCATTTGCAGGAAGAAGAAGGAGAATTTGACAGGTGCTTCTCTCAGAGCGTCATTGACAAATCTTGGTGGGGGCAGTCAATAAAGCCTAGAAGCCTGGAAACGCAATGGCAGTTACAGAAGTCTTCTCAGTTGCAGGCCACGGATGCATCCCTGCCGTTTTATTTGGAAATGTGAACATCTAGCCAATGCCTAGCACTTTATTTTGGACTGTGGCACAAGAGTTGTGTTTAATAATGACCTTACGTCTCTTTCAGGCTAGCAGATTTGGGAACGCCAAAGTCTTTCCGCAAGTGAGTGCAAGTTTGACTATGTCTAAAGGTATTGCTGCCTAAAATAGTTGATGACGGGGTTGCTTGGATTGGTCATTAGCAGGGGTCGTTTCGGAGAAAAAGAG
>NW_015242969.1:0-631 GCF_001447785.1 Gekko japonicus | reverse complement strand
GTCAGATACATCACAATTTTGACTCTTGATAAGGGGCTGTGGCTTCGTGGTAAAGCATCTGCTTGCCAGGCGGAAGGCCTGAGGTTCAGTCGGCATCTCCAGTTGAAGGACCAAGCAGAAGGTGGTACGAAAGACCCCTGCCTGAGACCCTGGAGAGCCACTGCTCGTCTGAGTAGACAATACTGACCTTGATGCACCCATGGTCTGATTCAGTAGTAGAAGAAGAGGAGGAGGAGGAAAGTGGATTTATACCCCGCCCTTCACTACCTGAAGGTGTCTCAGAGTGGCTTACAATCTCCTTTCCCTTCCCCTCCCCACAACAGACACCCTGTGAGGTAGGTGGGGCTGAGAGAGCTCTGACAGAAACTGCTCATGAGAGAACAGCTCTGAGAGAACTTGGGACTGACCCAAGGTCACACCAGCAGCTGCATGTGGAGGAGCAGGGAATCAAACTTCTAACCACCACACCAAACTGGCTGTTCATGTGAGTCAGGTGAAATATTATATTCTGGAAATCTTGTTAGTCTTTAAGGTGCTGCTGGCCTTTGAATAAATTTTGATTGCTGGGTCTCCTGTCTTGTCTTAGCTGGAGGATTATAAACATTTATTATCAAATAAGCAGGGCTATTTT
>NW_015242968.1:0-586 GCF_001447785.1 Gekko japonicus | reverse complement strand
GACACTTGGCCTTTGGGAGCAGGCAGCATATGAACTGCCCCTCTCTGAACTTTGCCCTAGTAAACCTCTTACTCCTTTCCCTTGTGTTCTGTTCTCCATCCCTGTATCATTTCTCAGTCTCCTACACCCATTACTTCCAACCTTGTCCCTCAGCATTGTTGGTTGTTTCCTGAAAGCACTCTCTGCCCTTTCTCGACTCGCTTTACTCCTCTCCTAGAGAATGTAAAACTTCCTCCACTAGGAAGTGTTCAAATGTTTTGCATTTTGCCTTGAAATTATCTGAACTACCTTGTGTGCTTTTCGTTCCCTTCTATTGCCCTCTTGAAATATGCTGCTTTGCTGTGTCTACCTCAGTATCCAATAATTATTGTTTCAGTTAACTAAAATGCCAGTCTGTCCCCTCTCATCCTCTCCCCAATACTGCCCAGAGAGCAAGCCTGTGTATACACAGACTTAGGATCCTAGAGCTAGGTTCAAAAAGGTGCATGTGGAGAGATGCCTGCACATGTAAACCCAGCTCAGATGGTAAGTGGAAGATGCTGATAGTTACAGACCTTTCCCACATCCCCCTCCTCCCCAAAAGACA
>NW_015242967.1:0-586 GCF_001447785.1 Gekko japonicus | reverse complement strand
TGAGAATTCCATTTCAGCTCTCACCAATAAATTACAATTTGATGGACAATTTGGTGCAAATTGTCCCATGAAATCTGACTGTAATTTGCTGTAGCTTATTGTGATATGTGGGTGTAGCCTAAGGATGAAGCCTGGGAACATCCCTAGTTCAAACAAGGCACTGTTCACCTAGTCTCTGCCTTGTAACATGGAGATAATACTGTCCTGTTGTACAGGGTTGTTCTGTGAGTTTCTGACAGTGAACGTGAGGACCTTTGAATGTTTAAAAAGAGATAAGCATTTGTAGTACCCTTTGTAAGCTGCCTTCTCCTTGTTTTACTTCTTAATGCATTCTTCTTCCTGCTTTGACACATGAAATACTAGGACTGCTGGAAGTTGGTTGCAGTACTTACTGTCCTTGTCCTTCTTCCTTAGATCAGCAAAGGAATAGGCCCACCATCCCCAACCAAGGACAGGAAGAAGGATGTGTCCTCCCCACAGCGAAGCCAATCTTGTCCTCATCGTCGCAACAGCCGGACAGAGAGGCGGTGAGCAATGCTGTTGTTTAGAATCTGTATGGGTGTGCTTTTGTACCCATGTGTCTCTT
>NW_015242966.1:0-586 GCF_001447785.1 Gekko japonicus | reverse complement strand
TGAGACTTTTGAATTTAGGATATAATGATGTGCTTCTAATACATAGTTGTTCAAGAGAACCGTCATTGTCTTGGCTTATAAACTGAGAGCAAACAAACACAGCACAAGAGTGGCGGAGTGGAGACTTCCAACGATACATAGCATATAGAGGGTGCTTGTTCAGCGAGCCCGGAGTTACAAGGGTATTAAAACCGTGTCCGTTTTCATCTGTAAAACGCTATGATTTCCCAGCGTCGTTAACCCTTTGGTTTCGAAACCGGGGCCAGCATAAATTCGTTTTCTTCGATGGAAGCCTCAGGGTTGCTTCCAATGCGCGAAGCGGAACTGGGAATCTCCGAGCCAAACTGCTCATCCCGTCGTCCATCTGGTCCCCTCAGCACTGCTTGCGTGGAGGTCTGGCCCTCTGGCCTTCCACTGCTAATCCACCATTGGTATCTGAAGCTCTACCCGAGCCGCAGTCAGCCGGTCCCAATCCGAGGGTAGCTTGGGCTACTAGACCAAGATTTCCGCCCTTTAACTTAGCATTGAAATATTTTAGTGGGTTTGGAGGAGGTGTGCCCTTGAAAAGTACGCAGACGGAGAGTGA
>NW_015242965.1:0-586 GCF_001447785.1 Gekko japonicus | reverse complement strand
AAAAAAAAATAACTAAAACTTTTGCTGTCTCTTTTCAACACTGTTGTAAAAAGAAGTGCAAACCTAAAAGTTCCAATTGCTATGTTTTAAACAAAACACAGTGTTTTATTGTACTGTGCTTCTGAAATAGGAGCTGAACTCAGGAATGTTCAGACCTCTGGAGGTTTAAGGTATACAAATGCTGGCTCCTCTACTAACCAGACCTAGGAGTTTTTAACCTTTTCCCCTTTTATGACAGAAAAAGTAGAATGGAGTCAATAACGAGAATTTAAAATGAAATGGTCTGTTGTGTTGTGCACCCATGTAGAACATGAAAAAAAAATATTACGGCCTTGTATATGCAGTTATGAGTACATATATGGGTTCATGTGCTCAGATGTCTTTCTTCCTTTGGAGTTTAGAAAGGAAATAGAAACCCTTGTTTCCCAAAAGTTGCCTCAGTTACTTTACAGAACGTGTCAACATGAGTAATGATAGCGAAAGGTCTGCCAGAAAGACCATAGGAAAGGGAGGGGGGACACACAGGCATCTGCTGCACTCCAAGGGCTATTCGTAAGATATTTCTTAGCTTTAAAAGCTCTACAGC
>NW_015242964.1:0-586 GCF_001447785.1 Gekko japonicus | reverse complement strand
TGGCATACGGAGCGGAGGAGCTGAATTGGGCATAGGCTCCATTCAGGTGAACGAGAGCTGTTTACACATCTCTTTCATTTCAACACAGCTTACGCGGGAGAAACTCACGGTGAATTCAGCCCTCTTTATCTGAACCTGGGTTTAAGCTTCAGTCTAACTACAGTATCTTCAAATGAGAAGTGCATAAAGCTCGTTAACAGTTTGTTTTAAATGTTTCAGCTGTCTTTATGATCAAACCTCCCAGAGTCACAAAACAGCATTTCCCTGCCACTAGCTATGCCAGCAGTTCCTACTTGCATCATCCCTTTCCAGATCAAAACCTCCTAAAGGTCACAAAAGCTTCTGAAGTTTGCAAGCTGACATTTCCTCACCATATTCTGAGAGACTGAAATGGAAACTTCCTATTTTAGCGCCAGTGGCTCCCTCAAGCCAAGCGCAGCTAGAAGCTGAAGTGCTCACCATCGAAGGGCATGTACTCTATGAAACGTACATCCAGGGGCTGCTTCTCTGTAAGAGCCACAAAATCCACCAGTTCATCTTCATTGAGGCCTCTCATAACCACACAATTCACCTAGAAGTGGGGGGG
>NW_015242963.1:0-586 GCF_001447785.1 Gekko japonicus | reverse complement strand
CATTCCAGGAGAACTCTGGGCCCCATCTGGAAACTGGCAATCCTATTGCTAACCCATATCCACTTTATCAGTTTTTGTGAGTATAACAGGGTGTGCGTGTATGTCATCCAAACCAGGAATGCTCAGTTGTCTGCCAGTTCAGCTCATGTCCTGTTTTTGGGTGGAAATCATGAGAGTTGCTGAGCTATGTATCTGAACTGCTCAAAGATGTCATAATGAGGTAAAACATTACAACGCATGTGAGATTACATGCTGCTTTCTCACACCTGCTGTCTTCCCTCTGCCTCCAATTTAAAAGGCAAATTGTTAAAAAGGGGGGGAGATTTGTGAGCTTTTTTGTTGAAAATTACTCCTTCAGTGACTTTGTATGCCTTACAATGCATAACTGAGTTTCCATTAATGGCTACTGAGCTGCCCAAATCCATATTAATTCATGCATGACCAATGGGTCATGGAATCATGGGAAGTGCAGTATATTTTTCTCTTTCTTCTCTGCATGCATAAAATGTTATTTAAACTGAAGACTGGAAAAAAAAGAATGTGTCTCAGGATTGGTTTCAGCACATAGTTACTGGTAGGTGTTACC
>NW_015242962.1:0-586 GCF_001447785.1 Gekko japonicus | reverse complement strand
TTAAAATTAGAAGTGGCCTTTTTTAACCCTTTTGCCCAATCCAGTTGCCTTGGAGGCGCCTTTAATGTAAAACAAATAAATACTGAACACTCTAAGGCTGCTAGTGTGGGCAAAGGGTTGAGACTCAACAAAAGTTAACCATTCCTTTTCTCTGCAATTGTTATTCCGCAGTTAGGCCGAATGTGGCTTGTATCCTCTGTGTTGTGTCTCTCTCTTTATGCCTTTGTTTTAAGCTGTTGTGTATTCTGCTTAACGCTCAACAGACTGACCCTAACCATGCTTGCTCAGTGATAAGTCCAGTTCTTCCCAATGGGGGTACTAAGTAAGTCAGCTTAAAATTGCAACTCACATCCTGCTAAAGTCAATTGGGACTTGCACTATTGTTATCCTGTGCAGGGTTATTGAGAAGTAAGTTTCATAAGAGTTCTCTAGGACTTGCTCCTAAATACGCATGTATAGGATCTCAGCCTTTGGTCTACGCACCTTTGTACAGGATGGCAAACAAAATTGTGTGCACAGTTCTTTGGCTGATTAAAAACTCAGCTGTTAATTCCCGCCAGGCAACGTGGAATTAAAACCACACAAG
>NW_015242961.1:0-586 GCF_001447785.1 Gekko japonicus | reverse complement strand
AGTTTAAGAGGCCCCATAGCATTACCAAACAAAATGGTATTTTAGTAATTCTTGGTATTTTTTTTAAATTTCGATTCCCCTCATAATCTGAAGTGTTAAACTGTAGTTTATTTGACTTGTGCCTAAATCCAGCTGTTTCCTCCCCATTGCTAATTTGCTGCTTTTATTTTTCATTTTAGAAGGGAAGTCTTGATTCTTTTTATGCTCGCGTGTGGTTTCTTGCAAGAACAAACACGGCCCCATGCACACCGTGCTTTTGTTGCTTGACATAATCTCTGTGCTTCAGATATATACTTTTATAAATTCAGTGTTCTGTGGATCAGGTTTTCATGTGGTTTGCGTGGTGTTTTGTTGGGTCGTGTCAATACCAAGAACATTGTATTTTGTTGAATTTGAACAGACTTGACAGCACAGATCACTGTTGCAAGAGAGGCTTTGGAAGAACATGTGCAAATTGGTTTTCAGGGAAAACCTCTTGCTGTTCCTGGCTGCAGGATTTCTTGGCCTGGGTGACAGCCAATGCCTACTTTAACTTGATGTTGGAATTAGCTAATAATGTGTTTGTGTGCATGTTAATGGATGTATA
>NW_015242960.1:0-586 GCF_001447785.1 Gekko japonicus | reverse complement strand
TTTTTTTTGGGGGGGGGGTGAAATGGTAGGTGCGATTCCCCCACACATACGTCTGTTCCCCTTACATCACGGCTTGCTTTTCAAAAGGGCTTTTTTTTCCTCCTGGCTTTTTGGCAGAAAACCCATTTGCCTTTTCCGCGTTGCCAGGAGCTGAGCTCATTTTACAGCAGCTCCCGGTAATGGCTGCCAGGTCTCCATGGCAACGCAGGTGAGTGCGAGGTTAGTCATCCTTCTGTGGGTCACTCTGACTGACACACGTCACAGCGGCCCCTGCCGTGTCGCGTCTGACTCAGCTCGTCTTTCGTCGGCTCGGCAACCCCAGGCCTGCCAAACCCAATCCTGGAGCCGGGCCTGTGTATTCTGAGGGCCTCTTGGCAACCGTGTGGTCCGACAGAGTCGTCCTCGGCCGCGAGCGGCCTGGGAAACCTGAATAAGGCAATTGTAGACGGCTCAGAAAGGTTTGGGTTTCTCTTGTGAAATCCTGATGGACGAGATTACGTGCGCTCTCGGTTTGCGAGGTACCTCCCCGGTATACCCAACCGACGGTGCCGCCTTGCGTGTTCCCTGCCCGGAGCCCGATTCACGC
>NW_015242959.1:0-586 GCF_001447785.1 Gekko japonicus | reverse complement strand
TGATAGACATGAAAGATAACATAAAAATAATGAAAAATCTATTAAAAGCCCAGCCACTGAAAACAAAGCCAGAGTATAAAAACATCGTAACATATTTTACAACCTAAAACTATTCTGATAAAAACAGTCTTCAGACTAGAAGCAGTTTGTAATGTTTTAGTATATATGCTGCCTAAGTGAGCACAGAAAAATACTGTAATAACAATTTAAAAAGATCAAGCCCCTTCATCATTAAATGTCTTGGTAAACAGAAATGTTTTGGCCTTGTACCAAAGGATGGTGGGTGCCAGGCTAGAATCAAGGGGGTGACCACTCTACAGGCAGGGTGCCACCACTTTAAAAAGGCCTATCTCTGATCACCACCAATTTGATCTCTACAGGCACAGAGAGCAGAGCTGTATCAAGTGGCATCAAGTCTGAAAAGTCTGAAGTGGCTGCTTGACTAGTTGATCATGTTTTTCACAAATCAAGAGGTTGGCCCGAGAGTCATGAATGTCATAAGGACAAAGCTAACATGGACTGAGGTGGGGAAAAAATGTCTTGGTTTCAATTTCAAAACTCTCTCAAAAGAATGCTGTAGAAAAAA
>NW_015242958.1:0-586 GCF_001447785.1 Gekko japonicus | reverse complement strand
TTTGCTGAGGACATATTTCAACCTGAGGACACTGCCCTGACAGCTAGAGTGGATAAATGGGGAAACTAATCCTATTGATCAACACATCTGGTGTTGGCTGTAATCCTATTCTCAGTAACTCCCAGGTGTGAATTGATGGCTGCTCTACTGTAGAGCACTTTGCTCACTTCAGATTGCCTACCTGCTGCTAAGTGAATCACTTTCACAGCAATATCTATTTGAAGGCATTTAAAAGCTGGGGAGGCTGCACTCATTTGAGTTCTGGAAAAAAAAGAAGCAATGGTCTTTTAAAAAGAAGAAGAATTCCTTCTATGCAAAATTTGGTGTTTGCAATTGCTTCTCAAGATGGCATGCTTTACCCTTTGAGAGTAAGAAGAATAGCAGGAAGAAGAATACAGCAGCACAGCTGGCAAGGCAACATGTTTGGCATTATTTGGTTTACCACTGCTTACAGCTGACATGCCCCTGTTCCACCTTTGTTTCTAAGGAAAATTTAATTTTTAAAAAGGAAAGTTCCCATGGAGAATTCCCCCAAGCAGTTTAGCAATTTCTCAGCCAGATTCCATTGAACCATGAATAGAAATTG
>NW_015242957.1:0-586 GCF_001447785.1 Gekko japonicus | reverse complement strand
GAAATTTTACATTTCTAGTTATTAGTGATCTGCATGAATATCATGCCTGTTCAGGAGTCGGCCATGTTCAGGAGTCAGTCACAGTTTCGTTGCTAAAATGGTTATGTAGTTCTATTGTTTGTAGATACTTTTTCAAACCATATATCCAATTTGCTATTCATAGAATGTGTGTAGTACATCTTTGTTCAAACCTTTAACAGATTGGAGCGCACTTGCCAGTTTCTTTTGTCATGCTTTCTTTTGTCACCCATTCTCTAAAGCGTTCTAGGGTATGAAAGCCCATGCTTGCTGAAATTGCTCAGTTGTGGGTGTGGTCAGTGCCTGGATGGGAGACCTCGTGGGACCCCCCATATAAACCATCCTGAGTTCCATGAAGTAAAAAAGGCAGGCTGTGATTGCAATCATAAAAACCCTGGGTGTTGGCCATTTTATGTTGTTGTAATGTATAACTTATGTTCAGATAATTTGATCCATGTATTCAAGCTGTATCTGTATTTCCATGCAGAAAGTTTATCATCTCTGAAGACTGGGACAGTAGTAATATGCTTCTGATAGTGCTGGGAACTTAATCAGTTACTAATTTGAT
>NW_015242956.1:0-586 GCF_001447785.1 Gekko japonicus | reverse complement strand
TTTACTCACAGTTTGTATTTTTATAGATGAACAGAGACATGCATCCTATTCATTTATACCCATTTAAGCCCTAAGACTAGGAGATTTCCTGTCCTCCATAGAACAATACACAGCTGCTCTCTGCGGGTGGATGAATGCCTTCCTGTTCACCTAAACCGTGAACCTCACCAGTTTATAGCACAAGTATTTATTGCTGAAGTTTGGATCTTGGAGCTCGTTCATGGAGGCTCTTTAATCTGCTTTGGCTCCTGAAGTCAAATTGATGTGTTTTTTTTAAAGGTTTCACACACACAGTCATAAATTACTGTCCTGCTGCAGTAGCCCAAGGGCCAAACGAAGCATGCCGCAACCATCATTATAGAGGAAGATTTTATAATAACCATGAGTGCCCGATCCTAATAAGCCCAATGGCAGCTTGGCCTCGAGAGAACTTGGTCATCCCCCCATCCCAGCAAGCCTTTTCAAGTGCTGAGTGGGAGGAAATAAGATCTCCTGTTGTCGCTGTGCCACAGATCCAATCAGTTTTTAAATTATTCAGTATTCCTCTAAAATCGCATTGGTGGCCTAGGGTTGCCAGCCTCCAGGT
>NW_015242955.1:0-586 GCF_001447785.1 Gekko japonicus | reverse complement strand
AGCAACTCCCATAGTGGCCACTGAAATCTCAGAGAGCGTACATTTCTTAAAGGTACATGTACTGCTGCTATTATTTGCATTTCTTAAAATCCCCCCTTTGTTAAGATTTAAGATTTATCTGCAAAACCTGGGGCTTTTCTCAGTCTTCTAAGAATATCTGCCTTGTATGTTCCTGGCTCCAGTGTCTGAATTTAAATATCCACAGATTAGGTCTTGTTGAGAATTGTTGATGAAATCGAAATGTTGGTTTATCTAGCTCAGTGTGATCTACTTGCAGCAGCTCTTCTGGAGTCTCATGCAGAGATCCATTATATTTCCCAACAATTTCTGTGTGAGATCCTTTTATCTGCAGATGCTAGGGTCTGAACCTGTACTCAGGCCTTCTACACGCAAAGGGTTAAGGGTATTTTCTACTGCAGAGATGAAAACCCTCTCATTAAACCTGGAAAGTTTTCCGGATGTGAATACAGAGCACTCCAGACAACTTATGTGGCCATTAATGTAAATAATTATACATTTAAGTATACGGAATTGACTTGTCCTGTCTGTTTATCATTCATATGACTTTAGAGCTTATTACCTCTGA
>NW_015242954.1:0-586 GCF_001447785.1 Gekko japonicus | reverse complement strand
TCATTCATTCATTCAGTGTAAGAGCACAGAGTAGAAAACTGTTCACCCACTTTTTTATTTCCAGATGTTTCCTGCATCTGTAAGCTCCTTTCTAAATGGCTTGTTAAGAAGTTCTTTAGGTACATTTATATATATATCAAGCTTTTACGTTGCTGGTATTTTGGGACAGGAATAGTACATTGACAGCTTGAGTGTTTCTTATGTTCACATGAGCACACAGGAGCAGACTGAAAATTGACTATCTCTGGCATCTGATTTTGGATTTGTGCTGGATATTCGTGGTGCAAAAAGGTAGAGCTACACATTTTGTAGTAATATCTCCTATAAAACTGCTTTCTACAAAGCTGTTTCATAAAAGCAATCTTCATTGTAGGGAGTAAATCTTATTAGAAAACAAACCAAAGTTCATGTGGAAGAAATAAAGCTGTATGTGATACGCTTTCAACTAATGACAGCTGTGTATTCTGCCTAGTGCTGCCCCGCATGAGAGCTCTCTGAGACGGTTGAATCACAACCTGGAGTACGAGAGTCAGCTTCTGATTTGATTACTTCAGTATCCCCTAGTGAAGTCCATCTCGGACATAGC
>NW_015242953.1:0-586 GCF_001447785.1 Gekko japonicus | reverse complement strand
TGAGGGGAGAAGAGTGACTTTTATTTTTCTCTGTGATTCATCATTGCGGAAAAGAAACTGCAAATAATGAACAGATTTCGACATCACTTGTTCTTTTGCAAGCAGGCTGCGGAGAAAATATTCTTTACCCACACGACGCAGGCATTTCCCGCCTTGACAGCCAGGCCCCAGCTTCATCACTGGGAAAATCTGGCGTTGCTTATTGTTTAGACTGGAATCAGGATGATTTCAGGGTTCAAATTGCAGCTTCTCCCGTGTGATTGTCCCTGCTGGCAGCCGGTGTGTCTTCTTGAGGTGTGTAAGATCCAGCAATATTTGGCTACTCCCCACCCACACCCACCTCAGTTTCAAGGTCACACTGAGGTTTCCATTCTAGAAAGGGTTGGCGAGGCGTGTAATTCTTTTGCTTGGTAAGCGTCTTGTGGCACCTAAAAGACCACCACGCTTATTGTAGCATAAACGTGGGTGGACTAGAAACCACCATCTGATGTATGAAGTGTTTATATTTACCTGGCATTGATATGCCTATCGCTACAAACAGCAGAAATATGTGTGGGAGGGTTATTTTGAATAGAGGCAATAGGTC
>NW_015242952.1:0-586 GCF_001447785.1 Gekko japonicus | reverse complement strand
GTCACACACTCTCAGCCCAAACTACCTCATGGGGTTGCTTGTGAGGATCAAACAGCGGACAGGTGAATACTGTAAGCCACTTTATGTTCCCGTTGGGGAGAACATTGAGGTATAAATGGTACAAGCTGTCTACCCACTATGCCACACTGCCTCTAAATGACGGGCTAGCTAGGTGGTGTACCTTAGCTGCGTCTTTCACTCATTGCGCTTGAGAGAAACTTTACGAGTTCTGTTAAGCAGACTGGAAAATTCAGAGTGCGAAGACATAAAAACTTTAAAAGTCCACTTCAAAAGCCGTCTGAAATCATTCCGTTTGCCTTCAGCAGCTTTTACCTCACACTTCCCACCATCTTATTGTCATCCCTTCAGTCCAAGGTAGGGATTTGTGGGTCTCTCTTTAGCCTCAGCCCATGGAGACTTTTCCACGCACAAGTTCTTGTCTGCCTGGTCCCCCTCCCCCCCTATCTTAAGGAGTCTGCCTAGCCGTAGAGAATTTGGGACGTTCTGTGGGCAGATGCAATCAATCACTTTATGGGCTTATTTTCTATTCAGAGTTTTTAAAATTATAGTTGTCCAAACTGAACAC
>NW_015242951.1:0-586 GCF_001447785.1 Gekko japonicus | reverse complement strand
AAACTGGCTCTTTACTGGCTAACATTACGGCATTAATCTGAACTAGTCTGAGAGATTTTCAAGGCACCTCAATGTAATGAATCTAGTTCATATATGACCAAGTGAAATATGTGAAATAGTGTTGGATTTCTGCATGTAGTTTTGCTTGGTACAACTGACTCTAATAGATTATTTTATTGACATGGTCCTGTATTAGAACTGTGCACTCTGCCCCTGTAAAAACAGCTGGGTTATTTGGTAGAGACAGACTGTGGGGTTGATTTTTTAAGTTTCCACCATCCTTCTATGTATCACTTCTTTTTTTATTTTTGTCCCCTCGAAGGACAGTGCTTGCTTGGCACAATCTACACTTGATACCTATATGTTATAAGGACAGGGCAAGGCGGTTCAGATTTATGCAACAGATGCCGGAAATTGCCACTGATTTATAGTAAATAATCATTAAATACATGGTTTTGTTGCTGGAAAAAAAGTGCAACAGCATTGTAATCTATTAATTTTGTTTGTTTGTTTTTATGTCATCTTTTCACATATATTCACAGTGGGTTTCAGCACAAGTAAAAATAAATGTTAAATACAGCTGTAA
>NW_015242950.1:0-586 GCF_001447785.1 Gekko japonicus | reverse complement strand
CTTCCAACTCCTACACTCTCAGTATTTCCACAGGTCTGCATTATGCAAGGCATATATTTCAGAATGCTTTCTTTTCCAGAAAGGAATGCTGTATCTTTCACCCATGCATCTTTATTGGTATTACCCAATAATATGCTGCAATGAAGACATCATCTTGGCCCAGACATTTTGGCTCTTGTTGCTTGAAGCTTTATGGGTTGAGCTCAAGTCAAGAGGAAATTACCTCTTGGTGGTTTCAAGCTGGCAGTGACTCTTTTTTAAACGGTTTAATAGTTCAGTTTAAAAGTTCAGGAAATGGTTTTTACATCATGTCAATTGACGTTTTAGGCTTGGTCTTAAAGATCAGCAGGAGAGAGAAATTGTCCACGTCCTCATAGATTGTTGCCTACAGGAGAAGACTTACAACCCTTTCTATGCGTATTTGTCTGCCAAGTTCTGTGAATATGATAGGAGATTCCAGGTAAGTGAAGAACCGGTCCTTCTTTTTACTGGCTATACTGTTCGAATAGAGAGGGAACGAAGGGAGTATTGTCAAATGCTCAGGTAATTCAAGGTATTGTTTTTGACCTTTAAAGCCCTTTATGGC
>NW_015242949.1:0-586 GCF_001447785.1 Gekko japonicus | reverse complement strand
TTCTTCTTCTTCCTCTTCGTCTATGGTGCAATCTGTCAGAGCTCTTCTTACGTGCAGAACGTTAAAAGTCAAAGAAAATATATATCCAAGTGGGTACAAATATATATATGGCAAGAGGGGGAGGGACAGAGAATGGAAAAGCTCTCTGCGTATCCACTTATAACTCTGGTGAATATTTTATGAAGTTCTGCTATGACAGTGCATCTTTGAAAGCAGCATCCGCGCCAGTTATGTAAAGCAATTTTGCCACCTTGCGCCAACTCTCCCCCTCCTCCAGAGTGGGTCGGGATTTTATTTTTTTCCCCTTTGCTTGGCTTTTAAAATAGCCAACGTGCTCTTGCTGCATCCACCGGCCTCGCGTGACCTCTCAGAGCCTTGGATGGACCTGGTTCAACAGCATCCCTGGGAGACGATGGGAAACCACCAGACCCCATCCCAAGAGGCAGCGGCGAAGAGACAATCTGGCCTACATCACACACCCCGGCGGTCGTTGTGATCTCCTGGTGGCTTTAATGCCAAGTCAGTTTTTACCCGCTTGATGGGAGGGCGGTCCCTTTGACTGAATTTGTGTAAGACATCTGGACCT
>NW_015242948.1:0-586 GCF_001447785.1 Gekko japonicus | reverse complement strand
ATTGACAGGTATGTGAGGGTGTTGATGGGGAGCAAATCAGGATTAAGCCAGGATATCCCCATTTGTACCCTACTGATCTCTTATCCAATGTATCAACAGTTTTATAGGTGTTTATGTCTGTGATGGGACTTCAATTTACTATGGAGGTAATGTATCTAGTGTCAGAATGTGTATGAGGATAGTGAAGGAGTTGGGAAAATAAAAAATAATAACATTGTGCTGGCCTCTTCGTGGGCCTCAGCTAAACATAGCAGATATAAAGCCCTGCCTCCTTGGAAAGCGGCTGTAAGACACCAGCCAGTCAGTGTTTCTGTCACACTGAAGGCTGCTTAGTGTAGTGAGCTGAATGCTAAAACAGCCAGAATGAAATCTTGGCAATGCTGGACAGTGAGTCTGATCGGCTTATGACTGCTGGAGGCAAATGATGTGGAATATGTTGTGGTGAGCCTGGGAAGTTGCTAGAGGCTGGTTGGAAGGGCACAGTTGAAATAGGCAAAAACCAACAAAGAAGCGTCTGTTGCTGTTGCTTCTAGAGAAAGTTACAGCATAGGAGAAAAGGGGCACTTGTTGTTGTTCAGTCGCACAG
>NW_015242947.1:0-586 GCF_001447785.1 Gekko japonicus | reverse complement strand
TGCCTTCCAATCCCCCCACCCTTTGCATCATTGATATTGCATTTTAAGTAACCATTCTGAATTGTAAACTACTTTGAGTGCACTAACAGGATGGCAGTATCTAAATGCAGTAAACAAGTAAGTAATGTGCAAAGTGAGTTGTACACTTTGGCTTATCTGTATCTATCTGATGAACAAGAACGTATGAATTAATCATTCTGTCTGTGGACTACTGTGCCTATTTATACACTGACAGTCTCACTCATGTATTTCATCAACCAGACACCACAGAAAAAGTGGTGAGTATGCCCTGATATTGGGAGCAGAGCTGTCTACTACACCAAATTTGTCAAAGGCTTTTTGTTAACTATCGTGCCATCTCAATCAACAAATGGATTTTGAACTGTTGTCAGGCTGATTAATCCTGGCTATATCCACTTCATAGCTGAACTGAGTACCCTTCACTGAGAAGAAATTGCTTGTTAATATAAGGAGAAAAGTCTTTCCATTCAAAATTAGAATGGGATCTTGAGGGGACCAAGTGCTAAGATTTGTTCCTACTAGTCTGAGTTGACTGTTATGAGATTCTTTTCTTCTAATTTTTTTT
>NW_015242946.1:0-586 GCF_001447785.1 Gekko japonicus | reverse complement strand
ATTTAAGCAGGAATCTGACTTGTAGGTTTATTGGCATGCCAGAGAAGCATAAAATCTTCCTAGGCATTTACACCATGTTCATCATCAAGATGCTTTAATATTCTAATATGGGGTCGGGTAAGGGGGAAATCACACACTTAAGAAAAATTTCCAGAAAGTCTATAACGGGAGGGGGAAGGCGTAAAACCCACTAATAATAATAAAGTCACTTTATTGAAATGTTCCCAAAGACTAAGCTAGTAAAAGCACTTTAGCAAGACTTTAGCAATGGCCCATTTGGGCAGGGGAGGAGGGGGGGTGGAAATCTAATGCCATCGTTTTAATGTGATAAAACAGCTTAAGAGATTTTTGCTCCAATGAAAATTAATTACTTTGAGATTGTTTGGCTATATTCCTCCAACGGTTTCATTTGCAGGGGAAATGAGAAAGCTGTGCCCGCAAGCTCCGTCTCCGAGCCAGGCTGTGGGAGATGCTCTTGGATACTAAGGTAAAGGAGGAAGGCACAAAGAGATTCAGTTCCTCTCTTAGCCAGAGTTTATCAAGGCCCGTGTGTGTCCTCCATGAAGATAGATTCAGGTGGGGTAGC
>NW_015242945.1:0-586 GCF_001447785.1 Gekko japonicus | reverse complement strand
ATGCCATTGTTTCAACTCTTGCTAATTCTTTGAATATCCAGTCAGATGTCTGAAGCCCCGAGCGCAGACTTTACCCGGCCCAAGATCCCTGGCCCCGACTACTCATTTACTGACAGGGCAGGGGCCGAGAGGAGAGTGAGGGACGTAACAATGGCCAGAGGCCTTGCCCAACAGCAGCAACTTCAGTGTGAGCCCTACAGAGTGAGGCTAGGCCCAATAACCACGGAGGCTAAAGAACAGACTGCTCGGCACAGCACAGCACCAATGCAGCATCAGGAAAGGTGGGGTGGGCATACCATGGGCTTCTGGTGCAGCCCCAGCTGTTGTCTGGTGGCCCACCCCCACGGGGGAGGTACAGAGGCAAAGGGAAGGGCAATGGAGCCAGCAGGACGGAAGAGCCAGCCCACGGTTTCCTTGCCATGCGCTGAATCAAAAATCTTTGTGATAAGGGCTGGAAATTTGTGCACCAGCGCATGCTAGTGCTCTTTAGCAGGAACACTGCTGAAGAATATTTGGACAAAAATAAAGGAAAGGATTTTATTGAAAAATAGCATTTATTCATGACTGATTTGTATGATTTGTGAGT
>NW_015242944.1:0-586 GCF_001447785.1 Gekko japonicus | reverse complement strand
TAAATTCTGGGTTCTGGGGCTCTTCCACCAATGCTTTTGCAAAGCTCTCCTTGGCCTTTTCATAATAGCTTGCCCCAAATTTGAGGAGTGCCCACCCCTTTTCACAGTAGATACGTGGGAGCTTCATCTTATAAGGAGAGGCACTTCCGTTTTGTTTGCAGGTGCATTCCACCTTCTTTATGTACTCTTGTGCCTTTTCAAGCTGGCCCATGTGGTAGTACACCCAAGCATAGTTGCCCCAGGTAACAAGACTTGCCTTTTCAACCTCCTTTGGGCACTCTATTTGCACGGCCTCCTCAGCTTTCTGTAAATGTTCCAGAGTGGCTTCTTTCTTGCCGTTCAAATGGTTTACGTAGGCTAGCAGGTTATAATTTTGAATTTTGGATTCGGCCGGTAAAAATTCAAGCTGATCTGCAATCCTTTCCTCCAGCTCCTTGGGAGTGATGTCCTCCTTCAGCAACATCCAAGTGAAGTGGCATTCGAGCTGCAGCAGGATCCTCTGTAAAGAATCCTTGGAAACCTCACTACAAAATAGAGGGGGGGGGGAGAGATGAAGATTTACAGATTGCAAAGTTCAGAAATGAAT
>NW_015242943.1:0-586 GCF_001447785.1 Gekko japonicus | reverse complement strand
CTCTTAACATTCTATGATTCTATGATAAATATCCTGGTCTCTTCTCTCTCCACTCCTGCTACTGCTGGCATTTCCGGGCCTGCTTGGTGGAAACATCACCAGATCCGTCCAACCACAGAGGCCCTCCTCTCACAGAGGCTGGGCGTTTCGCCTCCCTGTGGGCCTCCTGCAGCTAGTCATCTGGAGGCTGAAAGGAAGACGAGAACAGGAGTCAGTGGGGTTCCTACCGGGAGCCTGAAGTGTGTTGCAAATGTTCCAGTCTCTCCTCTGTCTGAACCCTTTGCAGGTTTGGCCTCAGGGAGACTAACACAGAAGACAGTCTCCTCGGTGGCCGTTACGCAGACATGTAAAGTTTCACAGCTGGGGGGTGCTTTTGGCTAACAGAGACATTTACCTGTCCCATAAGAATAAATGGTGTTCGCTTGAGCCACAAATCCTGCCTTTGACAGGTTAGAAGAATTCGCTGTTCCGTTGTTCTCTCCGAATTCAGTTTTTGGAAGGAAAATAAGTGACACGAGGCGGGCCTTCGAGGGATACCTGAG
The DNA here is from genome assembly GCF_001447785.1 of Gekko japonicus. Classification (NCBI taxonomy): domain Eukaryota; kingdom Metazoa; phylum Chordata; class Lepidosauria; order Squamata; family Gekkonidae; genus Gekko; species Gekko japonicus. The sequence continues at coordinate 44 of NW_015242943.1, read as the reverse complement.
CCGGAAGTCAGGCAGGTGGTAGCCTTGTGAGTTTCCTTTAAGAA
>NW_015242942.1:0-586 GCF_001447785.1 Gekko japonicus | reverse complement strand
CTTCACTATGATCTTTCTGCTCCCCTAGCCAATTTATCGCTTTGGCATGTACTGAGCAACCTACAGAAGAGCCTACATGTATCTTTAGCGCAATACTCAGGTTAATGCCTCCAAGATACTTTTATTGTAAGGAATCTGTAAGCTTATGGCTGGAAAATAACTCAGTTTTTCTAACATTTCTCATGTTCTGGGCTTATGAATGTTATTCAATATTATGTGTACTTAATGTCCAGCGAGTTTAAAGGTCAAACACAGGGATACCTATACTGTATACACGGGGGGGAGGGGGGTTCGGGAATGGAGGGATTGTTTCTTGCCTCTACATTTTAAGTTTCCTCGAGGATTGCTAGGATAATAAAGTCCTAGCCTTCTGTGTTTAGAACCAGTGAACACAGAAGTCAAGGAAACAGCTAACTTTTTGTATTTCATCTTTTATATCAACTTATATACACTTACTTACATAGGCTATTGCTTGTCAATTTCAGACCTGATCCATAGTGCAGTAATTGCTGCTTAGTTCTATTACAGAGTGAGAAGAAGCAAGATCTTATACCTATTAACTGTTAAGAGTTCCTGTTTTTAATTT
>NW_015242941.1:0-586 GCF_001447785.1 Gekko japonicus | reverse complement strand
GTTTTCGTTTCAGGTGCTGATGGCCACTGAAAAGTCATCATCTGCAGCCACAGCATGGTCTTCTGGGCTGCCTTCTGGGCTAAGAGTATGCCTATTGGGTCCCAGTTGGGCTTTAGTGAGCGGGCTGATGTGGAATGGTTGAGCCAGAGAGACATGAGATGGCCTGGGCTCCTTCAGTTGTTATTGGATGAAAGGCATGGTCCTTTGCCTCATGTTTTGGTGATATACCTGCATGGTAACGACCTGCTTGATGAAGCCTAGTCATACAAGCAAAGGTCAACCTTGCAATTATTAAGAGGCCCCAGTGCCAATCGTCTTGTCTGCTATGTTGCCTTACCAAGTTTGGTGCAGTGTTGGGGACCCCATCTGTTTGGATCGGGCTAGGCAGAATGCCAATCACGAGCTAAGGAATGCTATAAAGGGTGGATTAGGTCTTTTCCTTATGCACCCCAGTGTATGGGTTGAGTTTCCAAACCTATATAGGAAAGACATTTATCAAACAAGGGTAATGGTATTTTCTTAGAGGACTTGCGGCAAGGGGTGCATGCAGCTTTTGGCTGCCTACTGGGTGTGAAGGCCTAAGCAG
>NW_015242940.1:0-586 GCF_001447785.1 Gekko japonicus | reverse complement strand
CACCTCTCAGTTGTCTCCTCTGTAGGCTATACATACCACACTCTCCAGGCTATACATACATGCGGATGCCATGTTCACAGTGCAATCCTACATCGGAGTGCCTTTGCTGCAATAATTCTATAATGTATGAATTGTCTCTTTGAATAAAAGAAAACTAATTTCTATCACTCAAGAAATTTGTTGATATGCCAACAAATCGCTGGCATATCACTATGCTACGCTGATCTTCTTGGTAATGTTCCCATTTAAGTATATGTGCTGCCAAAGCAAGCACAAAGATTCCTAAATTATAACACTTATGAATAAGGTAAGCTTTCCAAGACCTGATCTGGCTTTATAAAATCAAACAATTTGCAAACCATCAGACTAATTAAAAGTGTTTCAGAACCTGAGCTCTCTCAGGCACTGGTCTCTGGTTCCTTTCTAAAGAAGTATAGTATTTATGCAAGCAAAAAAAGATACATTTGCTAAACCTGACTTACCTTTGCTAGTGAGTCAAGCAAGGAACACTGGAACAAACTTTACAAATAGAACAGAATGATAAAACTTGATATTCTATCAACTAAGCATGATTTAAAGGCAACTA
>NW_015242939.1:0-586 GCF_001447785.1 Gekko japonicus | reverse complement strand
CTCAAGCAGGGGGAGCTTGCACTACCTACCACCTTCCTGATAAGTGTGGTTATCATTTAGTGTGAATAGAGCATCATGTGGTATTGTATGTCCTGAAGCTGGAAAATGTTGCTCAGTTCACACAAAATGGCAACCACACATATCTGGAAGCAGAGTCTCTCCTAATGCATGGTTTGGACACAAAGTTGTAACAACTGAAAAGGGTTCGTGCATGAAGCATAATGAATTGGCGAGTTCGAAATTTGTCCAGATATATGACGTGGAAAAGGTTAGAGATTCAGAGATAGAGTGTGCCCAGACACAAGGGTCTTTGTTAGTTCTGGGCCCCCTGGTTCTGATCCACTGTTTGCTCCAGAAAATTACTCTGTGAAGAGGTTCCAAGGACAGGAAACTAAGAAGGTACAGGATGGATAAAGACTGTTGTTATTTTTTAGGACACGCACCTTCATGTGACACGCTGTAAAATTCCTCTCACCATGTAGATACCGTAGGTGGTAGAGATGTCTGAGCTATTGGGTGGTGTAGTAACTGGGCTGTTTGCCTTGGCTCTCAGTCTGGAGAGGAAGCATAGATCAGTATCGGGGAA
>NW_015242938.1:0-587 GCF_001447785.1 Gekko japonicus | reverse complement strand
CTGCAGTTAAACTGGGAAGAGCAACCAGGACAGTCCGTATCTCCTCGCCCCAAATGATGAGGACCCGACCAGCTTTGGGAGACCTGGCCCTTCTTATACTGCTGGGTCTCCCGAAGTGGATTGTCGTGCCGATGAACATGACTAGATAATATTAACTGCCTTGCTTCCTGTGTGGTCCAGTAAAGGCTTTCCTGGGTCGATGCAGGGTGTGAGTTCTGAACACAAAGCTGTTCCTGCGTTCATGCCGAGGCACAGTGTTCTTGTGTGCCGTAATGTTGGCAGTTTGTACTGTTCCTTGTGAACTGAAGCTTGGCTTGCGAAGTTCCTGCCAAGACAACAGGGTCCTTCTGCACAGTGTTATGTGTATATGCCGCGCCCCTGTAACTCTGAATGGTTGTTAAAATGATCCCTTCTTCAGCAAGGGACACTAGCTATCTTGGGAAGTTGAAGTCCCAAGTCAAAATCTGGACTGGGCTTTTGATGGCTTCCACTAGAAAGGTAATCCTGAAACAGAAGTGATGCTTATAGTTTTGTTCAGAGTTGGTAGCAGTGGGACATCCTATGAAGAAGAAGAGATTGGATTTATA
>NW_015242937.1:0-586 GCF_001447785.1 Gekko japonicus | reverse complement strand
GAAATCAACTTCCAGTAGCCGTCCCATAATCCATTTTGGACTGAGGAAGTTCCATTTAGGCTGCATGTCTATCAGGCTTCAAAAGCACATACCAGTGGCAAATTCTTGCCACCACAAAGACAAACCATACCAAATGGTTATGGTGATGTTAAATAAAATATGTCATCCATGCTTCTGCTGTGTTAGTGTATATTTCAGTGCCTGATGATGTCCTCATACCACAACAGCATAAAAACCTAAGTGTAAAACATGATAGGTGTGAAGACTTGTCTATTTCAGTGTTCTTTTGGCATGATATATTCTGAGGTTGTGCTCTTGTGCTTCTGCCTTTTGAGATAAAGAAGACAACCCAAAATAGGACCTCAATGTTGGTGCACATAGACTTTGGCATTTAGGCCATAGTGGTTACCTGGTACCACGTTTGTTGCTTTTGAGCAATTCTGCTGAAGTGTGTGTATACATATTTACTCAGCCAGTTTGCTGCTATCATATTATATTGATTTTATTACTGCCTCTATTATTGTTTGGCTCTTGGTGTATTAATGTGCTGTTTGTTAGATTTTCTGTGCTGTGCTTTTACATATAG
>NW_015242936.1:0-586 GCF_001447785.1 Gekko japonicus | reverse complement strand
TAACATCACCTGGCAAATAACATCCCATTTAACCTCTATTGAGGGGGTGGGACTCCCCCCCCCCCTCAAGACACTTCCTAACTCTATTTTAAAAGCAGTTACTTCTCTTTATTAGTGGTATCAGACTTTTTTTCCTTTTGGAAACAGGTACGTTTCCCATGATCAATGTCTGCCATGAAAAATAAAATAATAAAAAACAGCAGAATGTCCCCAGGACTAACAATACTGTCTGCATACAAGACTTCATTAAATACTAAGTGTGTGGTGTTTTTCAAGAAATGGTATTCATTTTATTATTGAGATTATAAAAACCCAGCTATGTTTTATTTTCAAGCACCTTCTCTGAAATTAATTTTAACTTGTAGCCAGTTAATGGCTATACTTGTAAATCTATTACACTCTCCCACTATAAATTGTCATAACATTAGGAGAGATAATGTAGTTTAGCAAAGTGCTGGAAAATCTCTAGTATGCATGCAGAATGCTGTGTAACCTCTATTAGAAACCCATCACTGGGTCTTCAGTAATGGATTTTTGAAGCTATAAAAATGTGTTTACAAACAGGCTGTAGTTTTCCTCCAGGGAA
>NW_015242935.1:0-586 GCF_001447785.1 Gekko japonicus | reverse complement strand
CTGCCCAAAAATAGCCCTGCTGATAAGTGTTCGTCCAGTTGATACTTGAAGACTGCTGGTGAGGGGCAGTTCACCACCTCCCTTGCTTACCTTCAATATCAAATAAGGGTGTGGGGAAAAACATTATTTTAAAAGTATTTCTGAAAAATCCCAATACTAGTATTTGGATCTGGGATTTTTTGGGAAATCCTGGGGGGTTTTTTGGTCCAGTAGACTTGAGAAGAAAAATATGGACTAAAACCTGTGGTGTGGTTAAAATGTGCCACAGGAGAATCTGGCCCCAGGATCTACATGCGGTGGGGAGGAAAGAGAGGATCAGCTGGGGCAGAGGGATCCGAGAGCTCCACACTGCCCCAGCTGATCCTGGGCTGGCTCCTCTTGCAGCTTGGTTTAAAATGAGCTGCAAGAGAAGCCCACCAGCCATTCGGTAAATTTGAATATATTGGAATAAAAGATGGAAAAAATTGACTTTATTCAGGCTCAGCTATACCAGTAGCTGATGAGATTGTCTGGTTTGTATTTGGTTTAAATAATATCCCAAAAATACCGGTAAGGTATTTTTCTGGTATTTTCTTTCCAGCTCAGT
>NW_015242934.1:0-586 GCF_001447785.1 Gekko japonicus | reverse complement strand
GACACCTACAGTATCTATCTTTCCTCACTCTGAACACATTGTAACAGAAGATGGCTCTTTCCACTGCACGGCCTGCCTGCAGCCTCCAGTCATCCATCTGCCACTCTTGGCCTGTGATCCTGACACCAAAAGAGGCCCTAAAATCCAGGCTTTCTCAGCTGACATCTTCTGCCGATATACTGAATTCTTCCTCTGTGCATACGGCCCCTTTAAAAACATTTCCTTTATTTATGTTTATACTGGCCAGGAATACCAGGGAGTGAAAAACTGCTGAAGGGAACAGATAAGAAATTTAATTGCCACTAGATATCATTCTACCCCAAATTGTGTTGGCTAGAAAGCTGCCCACAAATCCCTCAAACCCCCATGGATATATAATTTTACTGAATGGGAAATGTCTCCAAAGAGAGGAGAGGTATGGTTTGCATCTAGGAAATCCTGCTTGTGCAAGAGTGGAGATTAGATTAATCTTGAAGTCTTCTCTAGTCCTGTGAGAGAATGGAGTTTTTGTTTCTTATTCCGGCAGCTTGCATTTCCCATAGACAGCAGTGCCTAACAGAGCAGTCCTATCCTCAGGTTATGCCAC
>NW_015242933.1:0-586 GCF_001447785.1 Gekko japonicus | reverse complement strand
TATTCTTGATTTTATTCTCCTGCTTTCAGTTCTTGAAGTAGCTTGGCTTTTCAACGCATTTATTACCCAGGGTTTTTATTGCTGCGTTTAGTATTTATGTTTCTTTTATTGCTGCTTTTTGCTGTGGATTTTATTATTTTATGCTGATTTGATTATAATTTGTGATTTTTTAAAAATGCTCTTTGGATTAGATGTTGTTTTTTTAAAACTTGCTGCAGGTAGTATTTTTATCTGGTATAAATTTTGAAATAAAGTGGTTCTGGGCTGGCTGGGTGAAAATTTACCCAAAAAACAATTATACTGTGCATGAATCCTGTGTATAGCATCATCCTTTTCACTAGTGGTGGTTCCTTTTTCACCATTCACTCTACTCACTTGCTGCTTCTTCCTGCAGCCAGAAAAACTGGCAGGAGTATGGGAGGGAAGGGATATTGGGGGGCACCATCAAGTGACAGTGTTACATCATGTTTGGAGAAAACCCAGATGTGACATCATGCCTCTTAAAGAATTGCCAAAAACTCTATGGTTTTACATGGTAAATCCTCAAAAGGTATGACATCAGTTCCAGGGTTCCCCCGGAACTAAC
>NW_015242932.1:0-586 GCF_001447785.1 Gekko japonicus | reverse complement strand
CTGGTAGCCAGGTCCCACCATTACCTTCACTGTGCGAACTGGGGAGCACGAGAGCAATAACTCAGGGTCATTTTTGTTCTTTTTAATGGACAATTCAGAAGCCACTTTACTTATTTTGGCCCCTGATAAATGATTAGCTGCACCTTTATTCATGAGTCTGGAGGCAAGGGAACAAATAAGTGATTTATTACTAGTTGTCAGACATGCTGACTCCACGTCCAAGGTGAAACCGAGCTCTGATTAGATAAGTAATAGCACCTGCTTCCATCTCTTTGACAGAAGTTCCCCCAAGCAAGGCTGTAATGCCTCCATGTCCATAGCCATTCTGAAAATCTTCAGCCTTTTACCATCAGAAGATCATCAGCAAGTAAGTAGGTCCAGTTTTCGTACCACAGCTAGTGATCTTGGTTACCGCCCCTCACATTTTGTTTGCTTCTGTGCCAGCTTTTGAACCAGTCAGGGTAGCTGTCCCTGAAAAGAGCCGTTTGGCCTGCAGCAATTAGCAGATAGTGAAAAAGCTTCACTTAGTGCCATGGCAAGCTCCACCAGATGTATATCAAACTTCTGTCGAAAGTAGGCCAATGCA
>NW_015242931.1:0-586 GCF_001447785.1 Gekko japonicus | reverse complement strand
TTTTTCCACGAAATGACCCCTGGGCAGCAAAAATAAACAATCATGTGGACAGGAGTGGTTTGACATTGCTGGCAGGCTTCTAAAGGAACTGCTAATAATGTAGGCTGAGAATGAAACAGCCGGTCTCACAGAATCTTCAGGAGCGTGAACAAAATAGCAGGATTCACCCCCACTGGGGAAAACAAAAGCGCAGAAACGCTGCAGGGATGTTCTTATCTAGTTGTTTTCTAACCATGGGCACTTCTCAGTGTGAGCAGAATTACATGAGAGTCAGAGACAAGGTAAACTAACATGGCAGAAAGCATTCTGGGATAGCATTGGAACTTAGTCTGGCTGAAACCCCCTGAAACCAGTAGACCATATGGGCACTTTGACACACTGAATAATGCACTTTCAGTCTACTTTCAGTGTACTTTATTGATCGCTTGCAAATGGGTTTTGCCATTTTGCACAGTAAAATCCAGGTGCACAGTGCATTGGAAGTAGATGTTCTTATCTAGTCATGTTCTAACAATGGGCACTTCGCAGTGTGAGCAGAATTATACAAGAACCAGAGAAAAAAATAAACTAATGTGGCAGACAGCAT
>NW_015242930.1:0-586 GCF_001447785.1 Gekko japonicus | reverse complement strand
TTTCATTTGGGAACGTATTTTGTACTGTGGCAGTGAAATTTCTGTTGCAGATTGGTTAAGCCAATGTGATGGCACAGGATATTGTGCTTGAGCATTCCAACTACATGGGGAACAAGGAATGTTTACAGAGCAGCTTTTGTATGGGAACAGAAAGTCACTAGTTTGGTTGGAATAAAAGCCTCACAAAAGCCCTGCAGACCCAAGTAGCTTGAAGGGGAAGGCTAAGGACTGGGAAGAGGTTCCTGGAGAAAAAGAAGCTAAGGAGTGTGGATGTGGGAGACCAGATGGCTGAAGGAAAGGTGCAGAATAGGCAATGAAACAGGAGTCCTGGGAAAGACAAAGAAGGCATGATGAAAAGGACAATGGCAGCAGTACACCGAAGTGAGACAAGGGCTCTGAGGAAACTCAACAGCATTTAAAATGAGAAGTAACTCTGTGTTCAGATTAGGGGTGGTAGAGAGATGAGTAATAGAGACAGCTTGGCTGAATAAACTAAGCAGTGTAGTGAAATTCAGGACTGGAGGAAATGATTGAAGGTGCAAGGAGAAAAGAATGACCTAGATTGGGGTGTCAAACTCATTTGTTA
>NW_015242929.1:0-587 GCF_001447785.1 Gekko japonicus | reverse complement strand
GGACTCCCTTTGACTGGCACCCCAGCCCAAGTAATTTTTCAACTTTTCCAGTGCAGAGACTTATATGTGCCTAAGTCCACTGAAACCGATGAGCGTAGGTGCACCAAACCCTCAGAGGATTGGGCTTCGGACACCTTGACCAAGCCCTTGTATCTACCAAGCAGAGCTCTTCCCCTCCCCAGAATGCCAATACAGCAAAAATGTGCAAAATAGAGAGATGGATGCCGAAGCCCTCATTCTGCTTGCTGTAAAGAAGTGAACATTTCTATGAATAATTTAGCTGATGAATATTTCCTTCGTTCCCTGGTAATAGCAGCCAACGGAGCCTGTAGAGATGGGATCTTACTCATTTCATTATCTTTTTTTTCCCCCACCTCAAAACTTAGATATTGATCTTCTCCCAAATGAAATTCTTATTTCTAAACTATTTGGAAGTTAGTTTATATGTTATAAAGGTTTAAATATGGAAAGGCAAGAGAAAAGTACCTCCTTTGTAGGCTAAGGAGATGTTAGATAAGTTCATGCCACGTGTTTAGGGTTGGGGAATTCCTGGAGACCAGGGGAGGGACCTCAGGAGGGGACAATGC
>NW_015242928.1:0-586 GCF_001447785.1 Gekko japonicus | reverse complement strand
AGGGAGCTTCTGGAAGCTGAAGTCAATAGGCCTTTAATCGATATGGTTTTGGGAGAATTCTGACTGGTGAGCTACTCCCCTGTGAAAGCATCCAGAGAAAATTACTACTAGCTCAGCCCCACCCCCACCCCCACCCATTGACATCAATCTGGATCATTTTATCCAGGCCACTGGCAGCTAAATCAGAGGGTCTTTTGGAGTGTGCAAATATGGGGGTCCCTGTGGGAGGGGTGGCCTCACAACCAACTGTACATTATCTGATGAGAAATGGCTGACAACTTGTACCTCTGAGCAGGGTTCATTTCTAATCTTTTACAGCTCTGTGCAGGGAGTGGACAGTGTTAGAAACAATAACATGGCAAAAAAAATTACATCTGGAAGGCAAAGAGAAAGGAAATCAGATATACAAATTCTTTTTCAGCTCCCTCTTTGTCAGTAGGAGTGAACCTACTGGCATTCACCATAATAGTCTGTTCTTACATGTGTATGTTTTGTTCCATTTAAAAAAAACTGCAATTCAAACACCAGAAGTAAGATGCTATATTCAAAGAGATGCCACACTTGCAAATCGGTTTTTCTTGGTAGT
>NW_015242927.1:0-586 GCF_001447785.1 Gekko japonicus | reverse complement strand
GCACACTGAGGTGACAAGATGGAGGCAATCAGGGATCGGATCTCCTGATGTCTTCAATTTGATTTCAGAGCAGCTGTGGAGACCTCCAGATTGAGTGGACCATGGCAGTAGAGAGGAGGGATGGAATCAACTCTTCTTGCACCTGATGAAGGAGGGGGGGCAGACTGGGGGTACGAAATTTCCCAGGCATACGTGTGCCTGAAAGGCCTCAGATGCCTGGCAGTCCACTTGCCTCATTTTCCTCTTATGTCCTCATCTAGTACTATGCTTGTAATCTCAGGGCTTCAGCAATAGCCATAGGGCTCTCTAAAAATCCATAATAGCTCATTTTAACTCTTGTGTTGACTTGAAAACATAACATGCGCTCTCCTGTAGCAAGTGAATGCTTCTTATGTCTTCCAGATAAACAAAAGATTCAAGTGGATTCCTTTCTGTTTGATTTAACGAGTGTGTGCTCGCCAGTTTTTTAAATGTGTGCCAGGGGGCAGAAGGAATCTTTCTTTTGGGGCTTATGATGGCTCTCGGAAGCCCTGTACACATATATGCGCACACATAACATTTTAGACTAGGATCTGGGAGACCCAGG
>NW_015242926.1:0-586 GCF_001447785.1 Gekko japonicus | reverse complement strand
TGCTCAAAGGCCAGTGAAGACAGGGAGCCAGAAAATGAACAAAGAAAGGTCCCTTGTGCCTGAAAGCCATTCCAGGGAGGGACCAATGGCCGGAGCAGTAGTGCCCGCCTGGCCTGCAGAAAGCCCCCCGGACCCTCTCTTTGGATCTCGGTCAGCACTTCTGGGAAAGCGAGCTGGTTGTGTGGATTTAGGTGGACCCCCGGCCTGCTCTTAAAAGGGGCTGCTTCCTAGGAAGAACTTTTGTTTTCTCCATTCCTTCCAAGATGCCTGTCGTAAGAGGATGCTGGCGCTCGTTCTTACGATTAGGTAGCCTGATTTTGAGGCTTCTGGTCAGGATCAGACTCACAGCAGTTTAGAAGTAGCAGCGCCGTGGGCATCACAATGGACATAGTGTCAGAAACCCCGTTCCTAGCTTTGCGGCAGTGCCCACTCTGCCAGGTTGGGCCTGTGCAGTTTTCACTCCCTGTAAGGTCTTGGTTGCCAGTCTGCACTATTTTATTTATTAAATTAGATTTGCTGGGCCACCCTTCCCTACAGGTACGGCTTAGGGCGGCTTGCAACAGAGTGATAACAAAATTCTTTAGTT
>NW_015242925.1:0-587 GCF_001447785.1 Gekko japonicus | reverse complement strand
TTCATGTAATTGATTCGAATACATTACAGATTCTGTGGCATTAGACCCCTGCTTGAGAATGAGATCTCCCGTGTTTGCTTCGATGTGAATTACACTGAACAGAAGCGTGCAGAGGAATGCAGCTTTTGGCCGTTCACTTTGAGATAGGAAATCTCTGAGGCCCTTCTGGCAATAGGATGGATGTTTTTCAATCGGCCAATTGAGTGTCATTATTTGGCAATGTCAAAAGTATGCCTGCATGAGATTTATTTCTGCATGTTGGGACGAGGAGGAAGGCTGAAAAGAGAGAGGCTGTCTGAGAACCGTTTTAGAAAAGGCTGCCATCTACTGGCCAGACTGAGAAGCACCATATATACAGGGTTGCTCCACAGAGGCAGGCAATGGCAAACCCTCTCTGAACACCTCTTGCCTTGAAAGCCTTGTGAGGTCACCGTAAGCCGGCTGCCGCTCAATGACGAAAACAAAAAGGAAATTAAAAAAGAGTTTATGTCCATTCTGGACTCATGAAGCTGCCTTATATGGAAGTGGACTATTGGTCCATCAATGTCAGTACTGTCCGCTGAGACTGGCAGCAGGTCTCCAGGGTC
>NW_015242924.1:0-587 GCF_001447785.1 Gekko japonicus | reverse complement strand
TCTGCTTTTCTCTATTCATTCTATAAATACATTTGTTTTGTATTATATACACATTTTATAGACAATGTATAAGATATTATAAAACATTTATAGGTATAGTTTATATGTCATATCTAATAGCCAAGGGCTGGCCACCATGCAAATTTTAAAACCTTCACAAAACGGGGCCAGTCGCAACTGCAATTTAGGGTCCTGCAACCCCGGGGGAACCCTCCAGGTCTGTGGAAAAAGCTGGGGACTTAAATAAATTGAGGGCAGGTTAAAAAAAACACAAATGATGCCTGTGTAAGCTCAGGCATTGGTGGGAAAACACAAAATGTTTGGACTGCCTATTGGGTTCCATTAGCAACCCAAGATGGCAACTAGAAAAGGAGAAGGAGATGAGGGTGGAGGGAGGTGAAGTAGGAGGAAGAGCAAAGGGGAGTGGGAGGGAGGGAAAGGAAGCAGAATCAGAACTGTATGATGGGAAGTAGCGCTCAGGGGATGGTGTGGAGAGAGAGAGGAACAGAACCAGTGCATGGAACAGAGGAGCTCAGAGGGGTGGACCCAGTAGGTAACGGGCCCTCAGAACAGGAAACAAGACCAGG
>NW_015242923.1:0-587 GCF_001447785.1 Gekko japonicus | reverse complement strand
TTCTTCTTCTTCTCTTTAACTGAGCTACTTCAAGGAGTGCTTTCAGTAAGCAGTAACCCACTGGAATTCATTAACAAACTAAACCACGTATCTCCAGTTCGGAGCAAAAATAATAAGTGTGCATTTGCACTGTGAAATGCCAGCCATCTTTCCCTTTGCAGGATTTTCTCTCTCTGAAGTCCCCAGTGCGAATCTCACACCTGCCAATAACTCCATAGATCACCTTACAGAAGCCGCTGTCTCTTAGTCTGTGCTCCATCCACAAACTGGGGAAGGGAAGGAAAATTGACTTCCATTATAGCGTTGCTAAATATTATTTTAACTTTTGTTATCCGGGTTTACGCAGCTAATTACAAACATTTCCAACAGCGTCACTGAGTATTTATGTATTGAAAAATATTTATACCTGTTCTCTCAGGAGCTTAGGAGTGGGTTGTCCTGCAGAATTGTGCACCTGAAAGGAACTGTTACTGGCTATAGGATGGGTGCCTAAACGTCTGTTGGTCTCCTTGGGAAATCCTAGGCAGCTTTGATACCTCTCCCATTCTCCGTTTCCCCCCACAACAACCCTGTGAGGCAGATTAGGC
>NW_015242922.1:0-587 GCF_001447785.1 Gekko japonicus | reverse complement strand
GATGGGTAGCCATGTTGGTCTGTCTGTAAATGCCACACCTGCAGCGAATGAGCTGGCAGTGGCTGACATATTTGGCAAGGCTGCTCGTGATACAAGGTCACACATAGTTGCTAACATGTAGAACTTCTACTTCCCCTCTTGCATTGTCTGCATCACACATGCAGTGCTGGAACGATGTCTGCATGGCCTGTGCCTGGGTCCAGAACGGTGGCCATCTTCCCCTGCAGTGTTCAGATCAAGGGAATCTGCCACTCACCACTGCTGACTGATCTCTCCTTCTGCACAACGTTCAGCTTTTCCAGAGTGTTCTTCTGCTGCACCAGACGCTCAAGCATGGAGCAGGTGTAGTTCCAGTGACTACTGATGTTGCTGATCAGGTGGTGCTCTCACACATCCATCAGCACTGGCTTCTGGCACAGCAGATGGGTAGTCTTCACACTGTACGAAAAGTGATTTATTCCGGCAGGTCTGGAACAGTCCATGTAAATCACAGATTGCAGCATCCAAACTGGGATTCTGTGCAGAAAAAACCAGGGCATCCTTCACATACAACTCACTACTCAAGCCAGTCCAACATATTATTAATG
>NW_015242921.1:0-587 GCF_001447785.1 Gekko japonicus | reverse complement strand
TTGTGACACACAGAAACTGAAGAATTTTCATGGAAACAAGCCCACTCCTCTGGGTAAGTAACACACATCAGACAAAGTGGATTCTAGTTCATGAAAGCTTATGCTGGGATTAAATCTTATTGGTTTTTAAGGCTGCACATCACAGGCCTATTTCACTTTTTCTACCAAGCAGAATTTTAGTTTTAAGTTGGGGAGGACAGGATGATACACACACACAAACCAATTCAACTTGTTGTTCTGAATGCTATTCTGAAACACAGCAGATGTGATTATTTTGAGTGGGAAGATGCCATCTCAGACATCATGCATTAAGCTTTTCAACTCACTTTTTGACCCAACCAGTAATTAATTCTGTATCACATTATTTTAATGGTACACTAATTAACCTTGAATTAGAATGGGTTTTGGCAATGACTCTTTATAACAACTCACATTACAAGTATGTAAATTATTGAATCTTAAGGCACTCAGCTCCATGGCAAAGAACTGAGGAGAGCACAGGACTTATCTCAAACTCCCAAAATGATTTAAATTAATTCTCTGATGTATGTTTTGCATTGGAGGAGGAGGAGATTGGATGTATACCC
>NW_015242920.1:0-587 GCF_001447785.1 Gekko japonicus | reverse complement strand
AATCAAGGGCTCATACTGGCCACACAAACAGAGGGAAAGATACACTTAACATCACTGCAGGCACAGATAATTGTAGCAATAAGAAAGAGCATCATAGATATATTCAGTTGAGCCTTTTGTCTTTAGGAAAGATTTTTGTGCACCTTAGCCTTGTCTTCCCAATCACTGATTGGTAAGCTCTTGGGCTGGAAGAGACCAGAAGGTCATCAAGGTCAGCCCTCAGCCCCAAGGCAGGATTCTCTAAGTATCAGAGCCTCTTGTGAAGAACGTACAAGAAAGAACTTTAAAGCTCGCTTATTGTGTTGACCAAAATAGCTTTTAACTATTAATCAGAATCTGCAAGCAATGAAACGCTATTGCATAATGTCTTAAACCCTTTGGATAATGAACCTGGTCTGTCATTGACTGCAGCCCTGTATGCATGTTACAGTGAATGCATAGACATCCTGCATCTACATGCATACATCTGTTTGTAAAGAAGAACCAACACATGTTCATGTATTGCCAGCCTTGAAGTGGTTTCTGTCAGTAAAAGGCAGGGCGCAAGCCCCTTTTCAGGGCTCTTTTGGCTTCTGAGCAAGCACACC
>NW_015242919.1:0-587 GCF_001447785.1 Gekko japonicus | reverse complement strand
ACATTAATGTGAAGCCTCATGTCAGAGCAAGACCCTTAGCCATGTGAGTGCTGCAGTGTGCCCCCCAGCCTGTCAGAGAGGCATCAGTGAAGATTTGCAAGTCATGTGATGCATAACCTAATGGAACACCAGCAAGTAAATGTGGAATTACCACCCACCAGGAGAGCTCTTTTGTGATTGTTCTGGGTATCGATAGCTTCACCCCTGGGTCATCCCTCTGGGGGTGAAAATGCCAAATAAACCAGTCCTGTAATTGTCTCATGAAGAGTCTAGTATGCGGTGTTACCGCAGTCATAGATGCAATACCCTAGTACCTTCTGGATCTGTTTAGCAGTTTGAAATCTACAACACATAAAGCATTGGATCTTTTCTGCCCTACTAACCAGTAAGTAACCCCTTAAAATGTATGGAAGCCCCAATAAAGTCTATCACTTTGCACATTTATTATGAACCCCAGATCCTTAAGGTACTGTGATGCCACTTTTAAGTCTCAATGCAACTGTTTTGGGGAGTCTGCTACAAATAGCCAGTCATCAAGTTAAGTATATATTCTGCATCCCTGTGTAACCTAAGGTGAGAAATAACTA
>NW_015242918.1:0-587 GCF_001447785.1 Gekko japonicus | reverse complement strand
TCACACTGTTCAGCATCAGGAATAGAAGGAATGGAGTGACACACTTCATGTTTGAGGATTCTGCAGCTTCCTGTTCCAGTGGTGGAAGTATGATATTATCAGTCTTGAATTCAGTCAGTATACAAGTATATTCTGTTTCTACGTTTCCCCCTTCCCTACATTCAAGTTTGAGCAATGTAATGTATACTACCTTTGAAAAGTGTCTCGAAACCACAATTCGTTCGGATGTTTTTGCACTGAACGTCTGTCCTGATGTATGAATTCCAGAGAACTCAAAAGCTTGCTCATTGTTTTACGATTGCTCTGAAAAGCAGGTCTTTGTACAACTGGGTCAAAATGTGGCAGTGAGACTTGTTATGGCCAACATATAACTCCGATACTGTGTGAATTTCATTGGCCGCCAATTTAGAACATAAGCATATAACAGTCCTGCTGGATTACGACAGTGGTCCATCTAGTCCAAAATGGCACAGTAGTCAACTAGTTCCCATGCAGGGTCAACAAAACGGCACAGAGGTCAAGATCTTCTGCTGATGTTACCTCCTATCACTGGGCTCTAGAGGTTTACTGCCTTTGAACATGGAGGT
>NW_015242917.1:0-587 GCF_001447785.1 Gekko japonicus | reverse complement strand
TTCTTAAGCAGCTCAGCCTGCCTCCTGAAATGCTGCTCCTGTGGGACAGGGGATCTGTAGTGGCACTTTTTCACGAGACAATTGTAATTCAAGGAGTTGAGGTGAACCACAGTTCCTCCATTTGTACCCAAGAAGTTCTGTGGGCCTGACCTGAAAAGGTTACAAGCTCTGGAGATGTTCTCACATTTTCCTTTCTTAATCTTCATTTATCTCTTGTTATTGCACTCTGAGAGTGGGCTGTCTTCAGGTTAAGGTGATGCACCCAAGAATGGAATGTCGGGAGTATCTGTATTGGACACTCACTCCACTACACCGCTTATCAGTTGGACTTTGGATGTGTTTCTTCCTCCAAGATCAGTTATGAGGAAAACAAGAAAACATGCACTAACACACATGCAGGAGAAAATCTATTTTCAAATAGTATATACATTCCTGAAAACTGAGCCTCAAATCAGACTGGACCTGTGTCAGTGCTGAGTCTGCACGTTGTCGAACTTGGGGTTCCTGATCAGCAGAAGGGCATAAGCTTGTATTCTCTGTTTTATGACTTACTGAATTCTTTTCTATGAGTTAACTGAGAGATTTCA
>NW_015242916.1:0-587 GCF_001447785.1 Gekko japonicus | reverse complement strand
TTGCCTGGGCTATCCAGGTTAGGGTCCCATATGAGTAGATCTTGATGGACCAATGGTTTGATCCAGCACAAGGCGGACCTGTGCCTCTGGTAAGAACTCCCTACATTTTGCAGGAAGTTCTAAAAAACGTTCCAAGGTGCACTGTTTCTTCGTACGTGGCGCAAGCCAAGCCGGTTGGGCCCCGCTCCACGTACACTCTCTCGAGCTCACTCAGCACTGTCCCAGAGTGGCACCTTGCAGAGAAAGCTCCAGAACGGAGAATACGGCATCTTTCAGGTAATCTTACCTGCTGCTACTGGTCTTCCCCCTGGGATGTAATCTTCCAAGGAAGCCAGCAGTCCTGCCAACCACTTATCCACAACAGCGATCTATTACAGCAATTCACAATCACGAAACGCCATGACGATAACTCTCAAAAGCCACTCCATGACTACTGGCTGTGAGAAGCAAAGGCGCAACTCCTCTTTTAAAGGCAGTACAACGCAACGTCTCAGAGGCCGAGAATGAGCAATAGGGATGGGAGAGCGTCTCTGATATGCTTTGCCTGCCAACCTTCCAGAAAGACTCTAACATCAATGAAGGGCATA
>NW_015242915.1:0-587 GCF_001447785.1 Gekko japonicus | reverse complement strand
GAATGGTTCCTAGGTGAACGGCTTGCTGACCAACCTGCCTTACAGCACAGAAAACAACAAAATCTCCCTGTACAAGAGAGGGCAAGACGCCGTAGTCCAGACCGAGTTCCAGATGACTGTCACCTTTGACTGGCAAAGCCGGGTCACCGTGACTGTGCCCAGCACCTATGCTGGAGCCCTTTGTGGTCTCTGCGGCAACTACAACGGCAACAAACAGGATGAAATGACCATGAAAAATGGCGGAGTGGCCCCAACCCCATCAGCGTTTGGCCAGAGCTGGACAGTGCGGGAGATACCAGGCTGCACGGAGGTTGATCCAGGAAAGTGCTCTAATCTGCCAGCCATTGAGACACACCAACGGGGACTCAGCAAGGAGTGTGGCCTCATACTAGACAAGAGTGGCCCGTTCAGGGAGTGTCACAGCAAAGTTGATCCAGAAGGGTATTTCCATGACTGCGTGTATGATTACTGCTTCTTTGAAGGCCAGCAAGCCATCATCTGCCAGGACGTTGCCAGCTATGCGGCGGCCTGCCAAGCGGCTGGGGCGACCATCCATGCCTGGAGATCTGAGAACTTCTGCAGTAAGT
>NW_015242914.1:0-587 GCF_001447785.1 Gekko japonicus | reverse complement strand
TTGCTCACTATTCCCCTGATGAAGAAAGCCCACCTCGCTATTGGTTCGTGCCAGACATGGGACTTTATGCCAACGTTCTGCTTGCCTCTGGCAGAATATTTACTTTAGTGACCCAGCTCTGTGGCAGAGTAATTTCATTGTCTGGTGTTTCCGTCAGTGAAATTAATTACTCCTCCAGCTCACCAGGTCCCTTGCCCACACATCACAGGACATTAAAAAACAACTGCCAGAGAGCTTTCGTTCCCACAGTTTGGGCTGCTTTGGAGCTAGGCTTCTACGGAATATTAAATCTGTTTTCCACTACTCTCGAAGACCTCCCGTGTCCTACTGATACGGCAACAAATTGGGTTGCCTCAGTTCTTCATTAGGCAGGTATAAGTCTCTTTTTACCAATAATCCACACAAACCCCATATGATTAAAGCTTGCAGCTGTTCTGACATATTTGAAAATGTAATGGCCCCAAATTGTTTTTTTTAAAGAACCCAAAACTTAGAAACAAGGCAACAAGAAGTACAAATGTACTATGGGCACGATCACAGGCAGAATTAGCCGTGCCGTAGGCGCGAATGCCAGGCGGATTTTAAGG
>NW_015242913.1:0-587 GCF_001447785.1 Gekko japonicus | reverse complement strand
GCTATATTAACTGTATTTGCTGTATTATGCTCTTTGACCGCAATAAATTACTGTACAGTAGTGGTTAGACAATTTTTTTTTTGGATCTGTTTACTTTTTGTAATCAATAACTGCAAATAAAAGCAAGGTTAATTGTTTTGCTTTTATGAAATCGATGTCAGAGTGGCCTGTCTGCACCCACACCAAAGCCTAACATGTCTTATGTGCACTAAAGTAGAAAGGGAAGGTAGAAAGATGCCTGCCTAGATCTGAATTACTCTAAGAAGTAAGATTTTCACGACTCTCCATGTACATGGTGATTTGGAGCAGAAGGGTTTATAATAAGAAGATTCTTTTAAAAGACAAAGATACATTTGAGCTCCAGATAACTAGATATTCATTCTCTAATCCTCCAATATGATGGCAGCCAAAAGGAATTTTATTTGTATTAGAGAGGGAATGTGGTACAGGCAGAAGGCAAAATCCTTATGGCCTAGCAGTTTGGGACCTGGACAAGCTAAATAAATTCCTCACGGTAAAACAAGGTGCCTGCAAGGCTTATTTTGCTACAGTAATAATACAGAATCATCATCATCATCATATGGCAG
>NW_015242912.1:0-587 GCF_001447785.1 Gekko japonicus | reverse complement strand
CAGCATGAATGGACTGCCCCAAGTGACTGTGGTTGATACAGCAAAGCCTTTTATTTTATTTTGTTTCCATTTATAGTCCCACTGGGATGCGAGGCCGATTGCTAGTACGATAGAAGTATTAAGGCAATCAGCAAGCTGATAAGAGAATATGATAAAATTTGAGTAATAACATTTGACTCTAACAGCAAAGATTCTGAGTGAAACAAAGCTGCGCAGTCAGTCAGCAAGTGGATTCCAAAATCCGATAATGATAATTGAGTCTAAAGGCAAAGATTCCTAGTCAAAACAACGTCATGGCCCGTGACTAGTGGAGCGCAGCGGAGGCCGATTGGACGGCTGCTGGTGAACAGGGGAGCTCTGCATGCTTGCCAGCACCCCACTCCTTCGTGGCATTTGAACCCATGCCTCCTGCATACCTCATGGTTCCTTTTCCCCAGTAAGCCATGAAAAGGTTAAAAGAAATGCCTTCTGTAAAGGTGCATTTCCGGGCACTCTGGTTGTTGCCCTTGGGTCTACAACTCCCTTACATGAGAGAAGGCTGATGCTTGTGGGACCCCCCCTCCTTTGCCGTCCCTGTCTTCTTTGAC
>NW_015242911.1:0-587 GCF_001447785.1 Gekko japonicus | reverse complement strand
GCCCCTCCCCAAATACTCTGGTGCCAGTGTAGGAAGGCTCCTGGGACTGGTTGTAGCACAGAATTAAAGTCTGGTTCCACTCCTGTCTCATCAGCTGCAGAACACAGCAGGGGACGGATCTGGAGGGCAACCCAACAGCATATTTTCATTTCTTCTTAAATCAATTTAACAACATTAAAAAATAATCATTGTCCCAAGATGTGGGGTCACATCATAGGTGACTTTAATGATGTATTTGACAAACTCATCAACCGATGCTTATGAGCGCTTATGGGCTATGATGTGAAACCTTCATTTTCAGGAATAGTCTACCTTTGAATGCCAGTTATTGGGGGGCAACATGGGCTATCAACTTCATACTTTGTTTGTGACCTTCACTGCAACATCTGATTAACCAGTGTAAGAAGCATGACGCTGGACTAGATGGACTTCTGGTTTGATCCAATGGACCTTTTCTTATGGTCTCTTTAGCCAGGACAGTAAATGGAGACTCCATGTCCTGAAGTAGTGTATCTCGGAATAGGACATGCTGAGGAGGGCAAGCAGGTATAGACAGGGTTGCCCATTTTAGATTTGGGGGTGGATCG
>NW_015242910.1:0-587 GCF_001447785.1 Gekko japonicus | reverse complement strand
ATTAATTAGCACTTGTCAGCACATCTCCTGCAGTGGGCGTGCACACCTGAGAGACAGAAAGGCAAATGTGGTTGGGTCAGGTTTCTGGATCGACTGCTGGCCATACAGCAAAGCCAGTTTACAAACGCATTTCAACCTTCCTGTGCTTTACAATGGAAGTGTGATTTAACTCCTAGAACAACAAGAAGAAGACGACGACAAAGGGGGGGGGGGAACAACCTGAGTGTGAATTGCCTTTAGGCTTAAGAATATCAAATTCCCTACCTGGCCATGAGGTGGCAACCCTGAACAGGACAGCAGTGCATTCCAGCATCCAGCAAGGTAATGAGGCAATTTTTTTCCCAGGGCTCCCGAGTGAGGAGGATTCACGCCCTCCATCCTTTATCCCTTCCACCCACAGAACTGGCCAGAGGCTCTAGGTGCGGCGGGGTCAAGAGGGAGTCGATCTGGAGTACATCAGCATTTCATTAGTTCTCTACTCTATAGCTGCTTTTTCACTCCCTGAGAGAGTGGAGGAGGTAGGGCTGTACGCAGGGCCTACATCACGCGCAAACACACCCAAGTATGTGAATCCCATATAGGCACAC
>NW_015242909.1:0-587 GCF_001447785.1 Gekko japonicus | reverse complement strand
ACGGCTAGTAGCCGCTGATGGGCCTCTTCTCCATGAATCTGTCTGATCCCCCCACCCCCCTTAAACCGTCTGTGCTCCTAGCCAGCACTATGTCCTCTGATGGTGGATTCCACATTCTAGTCACTCATTGTGTAAAAAAGTTATTTGCTTTTATTCTTCCCCAATTTACTGCCCATTGATTTTATTCGAAACCCTTGCGTTCTAGTATTTGGGGAGGGACAGAAAAAGTTATCTGTACCTCGTGCATAGTTTTTTAAAACCGCCATACTCACTTTGTAGGGAAGGTGCTCCGGAGTACTAGGGGGATGGATTGAGGACTTTACTCTTGAAGGGGCCCTGGGACTAGGGAGCAGAACTGGTTCCAGGACGGACAGAAGCCACGACGATGCAGACGTCGTCCTTTTTAACACGGATGTTAATTTCTGTGCTGTTAAAAGTGTGCTCTGGCACAAGTGGATGAAACTGTTGTCCCAAATGGGTCAGGAAGGTCCTCTGCCCCCTAGCAGTTTTCATCCCCTGGAGGGGTGTCTGGAGTTAGACCAGCTCTCGCCCGTCCTTATTTGTGTCAGCTATGCTGCCATGGGGGT
>NW_015242908.1:0-587 GCF_001447785.1 Gekko japonicus | reverse complement strand
TTTACAGTTACCATGCATCATGGGTTTTATAGTTCAATTGCAGGACATTTCAGACCTGTATAAAAATAGTTTTAAAAAATAGGATAATGCAGCAGCAAATGGAATATGAAGGGCCCCAGTGGATTTTGTTTAGGGATTTGTAGATCTTTGGAAAATCATTAGACTTTACAGAGACATTGTACCCAACAGCTTCCCACATCCCTAGTAGGTGCTTCAGCTAGCCACTAGAAGTGTCCGGTTCGTCACGGCAAAGAGGACATCCTCAGTGTGGCTAGTGCCATAAATAGAAATTTCCATGCTCTGGAAAGTCTCCCAATTGTCTGCTCACACATTCTCCCAAACTCTCACAGATAAGAATGTCTGTAGATTTTTGAGACTACTGCTGCTCAAGTTCCCAAGTATCACTACTCAGACTGCTCCTGTTCAGAAGCTGTTGTATAAAAAGGCCAGCCTGCAGCTGCCTTATAATAGTACACATCTTTGATGTTCTCCTTTCCAATCAGCAATGTACTTCAGTCTGCACAGGACCACAGTGGTGGAAATTACAAGGGAGTCGTTACAATACAGTGGTTGAGCAGTGGAACAGA
>NW_015242907.1:0-587 GCF_001447785.1 Gekko japonicus | reverse complement strand
GAAGTCAGTAATGTGGTGGATAAGAATTAATAAACTGAAGTTAGATAAGAGGGGCTGTTGGTGGGTAGTTCAGCTAATGAGGGAGGTGGTGTTCAGCCTTTACAGGATGGGGTTGCACTTCTCCTTAAAGATTAAGCTTGAATTTTGGGAAATTGTTGGAGCCACCTCTTACTGTGGAAAGCTAAATGACTTCTGTAACACCTTTATCTACTTTAGAAGATAGACACTTTGGGGTAGAGAGAGCCTGACCACGGTTATATATGCTCTAGGTTGGACTGCTACAATGTATACATGAGGTTGCCTTTGATGACTGTTTGGAAACATCTGCAGTTTCAAAAAATGGCAGCCGGATTGTTAACTGGAACTCGTCAAACTGAACATATTTCACCATTGTTAAATAATCAGCACTGAGTCTCAGGTTGTTTCTGGGCATGATTCCAGCTGCTGGTATTGATTTATAAAGCCTTACATGGATATCTGAATTATAACGTACTCCCGTATGAATCTGCCTACTCTCTGAGATTGTCTTCTCAAAGGCCAGTTCACCCTATGGCCAGGTGACAAGCAGGCAGGGGACTTACCAGGAG
>NW_015242906.1:0-587 GCF_001447785.1 Gekko japonicus | reverse complement strand
ACTGGTTTGGCCACATAGTTCCTTGCCATGCCTTGAAGCATCACTGCCTTCCTACTTTTACAATAATGCTTTCCATATGAATATTTCCTGAGGAATAAACCACTGGATATCTATGCTTTAGAAAGAGTTCGGGGATATATTCCAGACTGGGCAGTTAAACACTCAGCAAAGATTCTGGGCCTCACTTTTATCCCCATGCATACCAAGAGCATACCCAAAACTTGCTTGCACACACTAAAGGAATGTTAGTACCAGTAAGCAAGAAGCTTCTCCACCAGTAACAGTCTTCTCAACTTCACATGATCCACCGTTCGCTACCCTTCCTTCAGAGACATGATCCAGCCATAGTTCTCCATGCTAGACTACTACAGTGTCCTCCACATAGGGCTAGTCCTTGAAGACTGACAGCTTCAGCTAGCGCATAACATAGCAGCAAGTCTGCTTGCTGGTGCAGGTTGTTGAGAATGCACCTTGGCAATCTGAAAGGGTTTTCAATGGCTGCTGTTTTATCTTCCATGCACAAATTGAAGCAAGAACCCCTTGGTTTGCAATCAAATGTTCTACCAACCAAGCGATACCCCCCCCCC
>NW_015242905.1:0-587 GCF_001447785.1 Gekko japonicus | reverse complement strand
ACTGATACTTCTCCAGCTTAAGTTTACTGAACGTTTGATGGATCTCCATGGCCATGGACTTTTCGGGAGCAACTCCTCCCAGGGCCGCAAGAACCAAATGGCTCCTCCATTCCTACAAGCCCCGACTAATTGAAAAGTCACAGTATCGCAGATCCGGCAGAATAGTTGCACTGTTGCAGAGTCTGAGATATAAGTGGTATTTAAATTTCCATTAAAAAGGGTTTATGTTAATTTCCCCAAACACCTATTATAACAAGTGGCAATGATCACAGCCACCTACCCCATGCCGAGTTTCTAATAGAATGAGCCAAGGATAACAAAAACGAAGGCAAAGGTTTGAAGGTTATGCGCGCCACTTCCAATTCTGGGAAACTACAGTGGCAGATGCTTGCCCTTGAATTTCTGCCAGAACCAAAAACTCTTGTTCTGTCATGCTTTGCAGTTTGCAGGCAGATCACGCATTCGTCACAGGACGAATTCTCAACTCGTTATGAATTAGGTAACTTATTTGCCAGGTTAAAAGAAGACAAGCAGAACTGCTCTTGAAGGGAGTCCTACCAATTTCTTAAAGGTAAAGGTTCCCTTGC
>NW_015242904.1:0-587 GCF_001447785.1 Gekko japonicus | reverse complement strand
TTTTAAATCCAAAACTGTGTGTATTTGTTGTCTATTATTTCAAAATGTGGACATAGTATCCTCGCCTTCCCCTTGCCCCCCCCTTCAGTGCTGGGCCCACAATACCATCTGCCTCGTTTCATTAATGAGGTCCTTTGTTCAGAAGAAGACAGGAACAGGTAGAACAGCTTGGAGTAATAGGTTTTCTGAGTTCATAGGACCATGCCAATGTTTCCACTGATTTCATAATATAAGGTATAATTTCTATTTGTTCTCTCTCTTCCATCATCTAGGTATTCAAACTGGCTTATGAACACATTGCTTTGAGGCTCTGTGTGGTGGACTTTCACATGTCATTCTTCACACTAGATATAAATTTGGATATTTGAGCAACAGCCAGTTTGGCTCCTGTACTGTTTGGTGATTGCAAACAGGAAGCTGATGTTTTCGATGACTGATTCAACAGTTGAGTCATTTGAGGTTGTTCAACATGTTGCTTTGCTACAGCCCTTTGTAGCAACACCATGCAGTGCAGCTGGCTTTTTGAAGAGGCTCAGTGTCACACAGCAGAATCCCATTATTGGTTTTAATTGTATACTGGTATTAAT
>NW_015242903.1:0-587 GCF_001447785.1 Gekko japonicus | reverse complement strand
GGCCACCTAAAAACTAGCATTGCTTTATGGGAGCCTGTGGGACTGCAGGGGTGATAACTGAATACTCCCTTTAATAATAAAGCATTTTGGAAATGACTACTAATAAATATTTGACCAAAAAGGAGTGAGTTTCCCCCTGCCCTTCTTCTATGCCTTATGCGGACATTAAAACACAGTGGCTCCCCTTTCTCCCACTGGTCGCCACTTCGCATCGGAGAGAACACTGCGCTCACCGGCCACAATTGTCTTCCAGCAAAGAATGCCTTGATTACCCAGCCTTCATTAGTTAGCCCCCCACCTGGAGTGAAATTTACCCCTAATTATAAAATTGTTGCCGCTCAAGTCCTGATAGACAGGAATGCTGCTGCCGGCAACTTCAAAACTATGAAGTAGCCAAATGACTTACTTAACTCATGAGGCAATTAGTGCATTCTGCTCTACCTCCTCATCACCCCCTTTGGTGATTCCTGGCATATTGCCTCTCCATTAATTATGGTATAATGGGTCTGCCTTAAAAGTTCAGCCCTTGGGACATGCTGAGGAAATAGCATTTGAAGCCTTCCATTTTCACTTCTTTGGGGGGGGGG
>NW_015242902.1:0-587 GCF_001447785.1 Gekko japonicus | reverse complement strand
CACACACACACAAATCACTGGAATGCCAAAGACTGCAACATTCTGTGAAGAAGCCTTTAACTAATACTGATTCATCATTCAAATGCCTTTTCTCAAGAAAGGATAAAAGTGGGCAAGAGGAACGACACCCACCAGAACTTTCTCTCCTTTGACTTTGTGTTCAGCACAAATATAGGAATGTGATAGGACAGGTCCCATTTGGTGTTTCCAGCTACCCGCTGAAAGTCTGGTTCTAATTAATATTGACTGTAATGGGCTTTGAGTGAAAGAGTTCATGTACACCTCTGACTCTGTGCACCCATTTGCACAAATGAGGTCACACGTCTGAGAATATTTGCTCACATAGCAATATCCTTTGTTCTCACGGCTGGCATTTTCTTATCGACGGCTTCAGATCGGTGCGTTACACTCTGCTCTTTAGAGGCCCTCTGTCTGAAAGGGGACTGACTGATCATCGATTAGATTGGACCCAGCCAACTTTTTCACTCACTCTCACCTAATTCTCCTCCTTACTGCCTCCAGGGTTGCCAGCCACCAGGCAGTGGCTGGGGATGTCCTAGAATTGCAACTGATTTCCAGGCGACAGA
>NW_015242901.1:0-587 GCF_001447785.1 Gekko japonicus | reverse complement strand
CCCCAGGCTCCATTAATGTCATGGTCCTTCTGTTTTTGCTTTTAAAACATGGCTTATTTTGGCATCTATTTGACTGCAACACCGGATTAGCAAAGTGCTTGTTACCCGAGCAGGAAGATCACAGAGGGAAGGAAATAAAGCCGGGGCGGGGGAGGAGACTTGTAACGAGGACAGTGCAGCCAAATCAGCTCCGGAGAGCAACAAATGCAAGTCTAATGACAGAGAAATGATGCCTGCCGGCCGGCATCTATAATTACCGAGCACAGAGCCTTTTTCCAAAGCGACACTTGGGCCATCTGATAGCCCCGCCCGCGACCATTATTCCCCACAGAAATTGCAACGGAAGCCATGAAGGGAATCAAGACGAGGAATGGGGGTGGGGAGAAAAACCCTTCCCAGATCCAGAAGATGTGCCCTGCGCGACCCAAGCGAAAGTTGTGACCCTTGAAAACTTTGATCTTCAGAAAGCTGATCATTAGGGAAAGGAGGAGGCCGGCTGCTGGAATCCAAGCAGTATATGGATTTGCTTTAGCGGTGGCGTAATTAATTAAACCAAGACTGCCTAAACTGTAAGGTGCTCTAGCAAC
>NW_015242900.1:0-587 GCF_001447785.1 Gekko japonicus | reverse complement strand
TGGATACCCATCTCAAAAGAACAGCTCTGCGAAGTCTGAAAATTCACATCCATTATGTTTGAGCATGACTCGGCCCAGTGGAAAGTACTGCGCACACTCCACATTTCTGTCCCCCACTGATTCAGTGGGGCTTATAAGAACCCAGATACTTTTGGATAAGACATCAGAGAAAGCGGAAGAACAGCAAAGCATAATGGTTAGGAGCATGAGCTGTAATCTTCCACTCCAGACCTCAGCCATTTTTCTCAGCTTCAGTAATGGAGTGCAGATAATAGTGGTCTACCTTACAGGGCTGTTGTTAAGGAGTTCCAACACAATACATGCAAAGTGTGCTGGGCCCTTAAGAGAAGGGCTATCTAAATACTCAGCACTGTTCAGCTACTCGGACGATTAGGGACTATGATTCATGAACCAAAAGAAAGAAAAAGGGATACAATTTTGATTTGTTCCTTGCAAACATTCACCATCAGCTACTAGAGAGGCCAGTGTGGTGTAGCAGTTAGTGTGCTCAACCAGGATCTGGGAGACCATAAGATGATAAGAAGAGCCCGACTGGAACAGAACAGTAGTCCATCTAGTCCAGCATC
>NW_015242899.1:0-587 GCF_001447785.1 Gekko japonicus | reverse complement strand
TTGTTGTTCAGTCGCACAGTAGATACTTATTTGACCCTTTCTCTCAGGGCAGTGTGTAATCCCTCCATCCCCCAACAACACTGTAATTTGGTCAAGGTCATCCAGTGAACTTAATGGCATAGTGCAACTAGAACCTGTTTTACATTCCTATCCAAATACTATAATTACTATACTATGCTGGCTGTCTGCACTGCATACACTTATAAAGAAGAATTTGATCAGTTTATTTCCATTGCCTAGGTTTAGGTTTTTATTGGGCATGCATGAAATAATAATCAAAAATGTTTTATCGGACAGTAATGTTTGGACACGAACGAACGTCCCTTGTAACGAAGACTACTGGGCCAGCCTCTAAAGGAATGAACATCATTAATCACCAAGTTTGGTGCAATGAATAAAACCCTCTCTCTATTCCAGTGTTCTCCCCCTCCATACACACCCCTCTTTGGAGATACAGCTGGCTCTCCCTGTGCATGAGTGCATGTATGCAATTGCCACCTGAATTAAAGATAGATTGGTCAAGCTGTGTAATTTCTTTTCCTTTAAGAGGGAGGGGGGCAGTGGGAGGGGAAAAGAGAGAGAGAGAG
>NW_015242898.1:0-587 GCF_001447785.1 Gekko japonicus | reverse complement strand
CTGTAAGAAACACATTCTGAGACTCTATTCGAGTTCAACTGATTGGAAGAATGCCATTGCATGGAAAAACAAGCAGGATTAAAGAACAACACAGTGAGCACATGCAGGTACTCCTGTTGGCTTGGTAAGCACCAGAACTTGAAACAACACAGATTTTCAGTGAGGGTAGTTTTGTTCCAGTAAGATTCCTAATACCATCCTAGGAACCCAAAGTAATTACCTAAAACAGTGATTTTCAAGTATATTTTCAGCTTGGGAGTTTCGTTTTGCACACCCCTAATCTGCAATGTTTGTTTGTTTGTTTGCAGGGACGGTCCAAAATATGAGCCCACATCTGAAATGGTACAGTCCAGAATCCCACTACTTCATTCTAACATCTCATCCTGAATAATTCACACACTGGCTTGAAGGGTCCTTTTGGTATGCTGCCTTCATGGGATAGCAGTTGCAACAACATTAATCCACTCAATACTTTAGCCACACGGGACAAACATCCACAGTCGTTTTCTACTTTCCACTCACCAACACGCACTGGAATCTCTTTGAGAAACTAGGATAATTCTGGACAAAGGAAAAAGCCACAGGGC
>NW_015242897.1:0-587 GCF_001447785.1 Gekko japonicus | reverse complement strand
AATCTCCGCCTGGGTCGCTCGTTGCTCAATGCCGGATTGCTGCCATGTTCACTGGATCGCCTCCCATTGCCTGCCACCACCGCTCAGCTGCTGCTGCTGCTGCACACCAATCCATTGAACTCAATAGGTATTTTTTGCATTACCTTCCCAATCTATTTTTCCTGAAGTACCTTTATGAATTCAGAATTCATTTCCTTCAATGGAACTAGCTAGATAGCTAGACAGATAAGCTGATGGTTTTAGGTTTGGCTCTAATGAATGGTTTGATTTCAAAGGATGTCAGGCCCCCTCTTTGGCTGCAGTCCTCTGAGTCCCCCGTCATGCTGTTCCCGGTGGGAGGCTGTCCTCCAGGAGCAACATTTCAGGGGGCATTTGGGGCTTTGAGCTGAGAAAGGGAGTTAAGAAAGTCACACACATTTCTGTCAGTGGAAATTTTTGATGGATTCAACCCTTAGGTGTGAAGACTCTTACCTGAAATTCTTTTTGTGAAATTTCCTGAGATTTGACATGGAAATAGCAGGGTTAAGGGTTTAGGTGGCATGCATATGAACTTGTGTCTTTATTTATTTAAGACATTTCTATGCTGC
>NW_015242896.1:0-587 GCF_001447785.1 Gekko japonicus | reverse complement strand
AAAAAAAATGATTTAATACTTTAAAAGGATCCAAAGGAGAGAAAAATCCTCTCCCAGACCCTGTGCTGTTTCATCTCAGTTTATACCCACTAAACGTTTGATTGAAGCTCTTACTACATAGAGTTTTGGACATCAGCATCAAATGTGCTGCCGAGAACCGAAGTTTAATTTCTGGCTCACTTTCCGGGGCGTTCAGCCTTAGCCAATCACTCACGTAATTGCTGTGTATTTAAAGATGAAATTTAATACTCTCCAGGCCAAACACCCTTTGGCTGGATTCAATCATCTCCATCAGAGTCGTCTGTATATCACTCAAGCCAGGGAAACAGAGAGTAGAAACATCTGCCTTGGTTATGAAAAGATTTGCCAAGCCCAACATATTCAAGTTTTAATAGCTGGGTGTCCCAAGCCCTCGAGAACAATATAATCTGTGTCATTAGAGCCACAAAAGCCAGCTCTGTTAGGAGGCCTTCATCGGAGTTGCCTAAATTGTTAATAAAGGAAGGGTGGGGGGAGAAAGCAAACACTTCATGTTTAAGAAATCACAGCAGATTAACCTAGTTTCCTCCTCTCCTAAAGTAGCTGGT
>NW_015242895.1:0-587 GCF_001447785.1 Gekko japonicus | reverse complement strand
AGCCTAGACATTTGTTAGAAATATATCCTGTTCAATGATACGCTCCAAAGTAAACATAAAAGATATGCAGCATGAACTTATACTTCATCATGCCGGTTAACCATGGTAAGGAAGCTGTGCCTTGACATACTATGATTGGGCAGGCCTACCTCCCTTGCATTTCCTATTGGGTGCAGCAGATTGTGGATCTCTATTCAGATACCCTGTCTAACAGTTCTGGTGTGGTATGTGCAGTGGCCTTTAGCTTAGCAGACCTGTGAGGATGGATAGACACCACATGGATAGCAACCTGGTAGCTGGAGCCATAGAAACAACAGTGGAAGAGTTGCACAGGCCTGAGACAGTAAGTCAGTAGCTGTGAATGTATGATGTCATTAACTGTTATGAAAATAAGTGTGACATCACTATCAGTGTGACATGGGGAAATTCCTGGAGCGTCAATATCGATGCCTTTCCCCCCTCTTGCTCCTCAGTTTCTCAAATATGGCAGATTGGGGCTGGGGGCAAGAGTTTACCCCCCATGAACAGACAAGTAGTAAACCTAGCTGGAACTGTGTAAACCCTTGTTCTTGCCTCTCTCTATGCCC
>NW_015242894.1:0-587 GCF_001447785.1 Gekko japonicus | reverse complement strand
TCTACTTGGAATTTCTTGCTTTCGAACTTTACCTTTATAAAAGGCATACATGGGTATAAAAGGAAAAGAATTTGTGTTCCAAAATAGCAGTCAAACAGTGGAATTAAGAGCAGCAGTCGACTGTGTTTTGTAATATCTCAGTTGTCATTGCCTTTAGAATGCTAAGGCATAGCAGGGCCCAACCATCTCCAAGAGGAGACTGGGTATCTTTTACCAGACCCTGGATGCCAGAATGCCAGCCCCATGATAAGGCCATATGAGATCCTTAGTGTTTCCCCTTGCTTCTTCCTCAGAGCAAAGAGCTGGCTTTCTTCTGCCTCCTCAGAGCAGGAAGTGCTTCAGATGATCCTATAGGTATCTGCAGGGCGTGCATATTTGCAAACAGCTGCCCCCAAGATGGATGCTTGGCTGAACCCTAATCTTTTGAAAAGCCTGGCTGCAAACTTTAGGAGTTGGAGCCAGCGCTCATGACAGCCATTGTGTGATTTGTGCCACACACACCACATGGCAGCCATTTCGTTTGGTGCCCATAACCTGTTCTCAAAATTCCAAGTGCCCTCAGGTTCAACAACAGTAAACGTCTAGGT
>NW_015242893.1:0-587 GCF_001447785.1 Gekko japonicus | reverse complement strand
TTTCTCCAGAGGAACTGATCTCCCTAGTCAGTTGCAATTCTGGGGGATCTCAGAGCCCCACCTAGAGGATGGCAACCCTATTAGGCAGGTGAGGTGGCAAGTCCTGCAAGTGCCCGGCAGTGGGACTAGGACCATATGAGTAATGCACCAGCAGCTGATGCTACTACAGGGCCAGAAAAGTTGCACAGCAGCTAGGATAAGTTGTGCCACCAGACCTGAACAAGTCATACAGTGGCCGCCATCACTGGGCCCTGCAATGACAGCCACCGGATGAGTCATCTGGGCATGATAGCCCTGCAAGTCATCTGGGCCAAGTCCAACAGCAGGACAGTCACGCGAGTCATCTGGCTGCAGTTGCTCAAGCTGAGGTTATTGTAAATAGGCAGGAGGATGGTTGTGCCTGCTATCCTTTGCTGCGCATTGACTGAGTGCATGGAGAGGAAGGAATTGCATGCTCAGGGTTAGCCACATCACGTGATCAGGAGCTGAACATGAATAAATGAAACTGTGAGCTGAGAATCTGCAAATGGTGAAAGTCGACTTTATTAAAGGAATTTTTCAGTATTTTATTAAGACTGTGGAAAGGG
>NW_015242892.1:0-587 GCF_001447785.1 Gekko japonicus | reverse complement strand
AAATCTCTTTCCTCTTTCATGTAGCACTATGCTTTTTTCCCCAGGTTTCAAAGTCTGTTAAAAACATCACCTTCTGAAAGCGGATCTTCAATTAGCCCCAGAAGTGATTTATGTAAGAGAAACGGGGGAAAGACCGGCAGCAGTGATTCATGTTCAAAGTACCCCCAGCAGACTCTGTGAAGTCCAGTTTGCATCACTTTATAATTAAAGTTTCCAAACTAATAAAAAAAAATTCCTCCATAATTAGGAAGCGTGCACTTATTTCTCAAATTCCTGCGACAACCAGCCACCATTGACTTTGATCTGCATATGTTGACTGATCATTAACGACATATAATGTTAATTAACTAGAACACATGTGGTTGAAAAGGTCTATGGAGAATGAGCTAATTACGCTTCCCTTTTCTGGGGAAAAAACCCTAATTTAGGAAACCTTTTAAACTATTGTTTAAGAAACTGATACAGCAAGTAGCTGCAATTCTGCAAGAATCCATTCAAATGGGACTCCCTCCCCACTTTGCGGGGGAATTAATCTATTAGGAGAGATGTGGAACGAGCTATAATTTACAGCCTGCGGAGCCTGAGAC
>NW_015242891.1:0-587 GCF_001447785.1 Gekko japonicus | reverse complement strand
GCATACATACATAACATCTGTAAAACAGATTTCTACCAACTCAACTTCCAAGAAGCACATTTTGCTGCCCAAATAGATGTGGGAGTCACTTTTCTCACCCATTGTCATCACCCCCTCCAACCAGCTCACCAACTCAAAGAAAGACCCTGAGGAGCCAAGACCACCAGCTCAGGAGCACCAGCAAGACCAGGGAGAGCCCGACATGGCTGAGGTGCCTGCTGACAATGGTCCTACAGCACCAGAGGCCATCCTTCCTGAGCCTACAAGGGAAGTCTCACCACTGGCCCCTGAAATAATCACCAGGCCTCCGCTGGGCAGGACAGGGACCCAGGCCCATAGCCCCCTGGGCACACTCTCACTCCGCAGGAATGGTGACAGCAGAAGGCCCAAATCATGATGGACCAAAGGAGGGGAAGTCTCGACTGGCTACATGCAACTCCAGCTCAGAGCCAAGCAGTGAGAAAAATAGTTCTTCACAATATCCTGCCCAAAGCACAGTGCAGTAGGAGCTTGATACCTGCCAGCAGGGCGGCCGAGCCTGATGACTTCCCAGACTATTTAACCCAAGCCTTGGCAAAGCCGCCTTG
>NW_015242890.1:0-587 GCF_001447785.1 Gekko japonicus | reverse complement strand
ATGGGAAAACTTAAGGTATACTCCATTAATTGCAATGGTCTCAATGATAAAATCAAGGTTAAAAGAATTTCAACAGCACTAGCTAAATTGCATCCAGATATTCTATTAATTCAGGAGACCCATATCCGGAACAAACTACAACCAATATTTAAACATAAATGGTATTCAACTCAATTTCAAGCCCCAGGCTCCTCCTCTTCACGAGGAGTTGCCATTTTATTTTCTAAACAGGTAAACTTTCAGTGCCAGGAGCAATTAATAGATCCAAATGGACGTTACCTTTTTTTGAAAGGCCTGGTGAATAATACACTTTTGACTATAGGCTCGATCTACGCTCCAAACAGTGGCCAAGAAGCATTTTTGCAAACTACCCTAGAACTTTTAAACTCATTTCAGAGTGAAAAAACCATTATTGGAGGAGATTTTAATTCAGTAGTAGACCCTTATTGGGATAAATCATTTAATCCATTAACTAAATCCCGGACTAATCCCACATCAAACTCTTATTTTAATAAACTTCTTGCGCAGTATCACCTTAGTGATATCTGGCGTATCCAACATCCTGGAATGAAGGATTATTCCTTTTA
>NW_015242889.1:0-587 GCF_001447785.1 Gekko japonicus | reverse complement strand
GCAGACTCGACTCCCAAGGAAGGGAGGACCTGTTAAAAAGCACTCCATGCACCTGCCTCAGTGCGGTAGCAACTCTACATACTTAGGTCTGCTCTGGTGTGTAGCAACCTCTCCTTGTTCCTCATTCCAGCAGCCTTGAACTGATTTTCCAGCTATTTGACCTTTGGCTTTGTTGTTTAACCTGACTCTGGACTGTGTTTCCAGCTTCCAGTGTGTAGATAACCATGGTAACCAGCTGAGCAGCACATCCTGAAAGGAACCAGCCCTGTGCTTGAGGCCTATTTATTGCCCCCTCCTGGCATTTGGGGTGGGTTTTGTTGCCGCTGGCCTACCTTGCAAGGTGCGGCTGCCACGTTTCCAGGTGGGTTGTCCAAGAAATTATTGGGAAATATCAGTGATCTCTTCATAACAGAGAGCCGCAGAGCCTGCCTTACCAAGTCCCAGTGAACCTCTTAGCATCCATGAACTGTTTGTGTCAGAACTTTTTCTTTAAAAGTTCAGAAGTATAAATCTGCTTGTGACAAATACTTACCCTAAAGAATAACTGTAGGTTCAGAACTCGGGGGCCTCCAATGAAGCCGATGGGC
>NW_015242888.1:0-587 GCF_001447785.1 Gekko japonicus | reverse complement strand
AATCCAATCTCTTCTTCTTCTTCTGTTACTTTGTGGAGAGGCCTCTTCCCATTCGGCGGAGCAATTTCCAGCTGAGAAGGTGTCCCGAAGTCTTTTTCAGACCTGCAGCTCCCATAGGGGTCAAATAGCATCTTGTACACAGTCACAGTTTGAACACCTCCCATGTCTCTCTTTGCTTACCCAACTCTGACCTCCAGAGTCTTCACAGGAAGTCCAGCTCAACAACCTCTATTTATATATCACTGGGAACATCCCGGGGATACAACGGAGGTAATCTGAGTCAACACAAATTGGCTATAAAGCAGAGAATATCCCCCCCCCTCAGAATATACCATCCGCAAAATATGCACTTGGGTTTTCTCTCCCGGGACGGAAAGCTCCTAAGGCACTTCGGCAAACTCTCTGGGACAGGACAGCAAGAACCAAAGCCTAGGTAGGTGGTACATTTTAGGACAGGGAGCCGGATGGCCGCAGAGGTTTTGAGAGGGTCTTTTTTGGCGAGGCTTTGACTGGGCCATATTGACTGTCAGGACTCTGCAAATATTGGGAGGATGGGGAAGAGAAAAGGAGAGCTTGGCCCGCTGTGC
>NW_015242887.1:0-587 GCF_001447785.1 Gekko japonicus | reverse complement strand
CACACACACTGGTTTCTGCCACAGAGTGTGCACTCCCGCTTCTGATAACAGTTCTGTTCATACAAGTGCCCAATGGAAGTTGGCAGTCCTAGCTGAATTCAGCCCAATGTGTGGCATCCTTGTTGTCCTCCAATTACAAAGGAAGAGGAGGCGAGGACAGAAACACCTTCCACCAAACCTGAGAAATGTCTCCTCATGATTCTGCCCTCTTCTCCAATCCTGGTGGACTCTGAGGGACCCTCAGACCAGAGCCAGGGACAACCACCAATCTACCAACTATTTTCAACTGACAGCTATTAATTGACCTGTGTCAGATATTGTCAACATGTTCATGAAACCATGACAAACACCCTTATGTAACTGGCAGCCTGCCATCCCCCTTGTCTCGTGGGGTCATCTGATAGCCGTGGCAAGAGGGCCTCTTGCTCTCCAGGAGGCAGGGCTACATATACCTCACACATCATTTAGTTGCAAGGCCACCCCTACCCTGCCGCTCTGCAGAATTTCACTCCTCCTTTACCTCTTCCTAGTTCACACATGAAGCTGCCTTACAGTGAAGCAGACCGTTGGTCTATTGAGCCCAGTAT
>NW_015242886.1:0-587 GCF_001447785.1 Gekko japonicus | reverse complement strand
TTATCACTAAAAACTGTTGGTCTGTCTAATTCATCTATAAGAGTGTATTTAGCAGTGATTTCATCATCACATCTGTATGTTGATAATTATTCAGTTTTTTCCCACCCACTTTCTAAGGCTTTTCTAAAAGTTCTTAATAATTTATACCCTGAAATCACCCTGATTGTTCCTCAGTGGTCTTTGTCTCTAGTTTTCAACCAGTTGACAATTTTTTTCCTTTTGAGCCCTTGGCACTCTGTTTGCTGCATTTTCTCTCTATTAAAACTGGGTTCCTTGTGGCCATTAGGTTGGCAAGATGTGTGAGTGAAATTGCTGCACTGAGGGCGGATTTCCCCTTTCTGCAGTTTTTTTATAACAGGGTCGCCCTGAGGCCTAGTGCGCAATTCCTCCCAAAAGTTGGGTCAAAGTTTCTCCTTGGACAACAGTTGTCCTTACCTGTTTTTTGCCCAAATCATGTATCTGAGGAGGAAAAGAAGTGGCACACATTAGATGTTAAAAGGTCCATTTTATTTTATCTGCACAGAACACAAGCATTCTGGACTTCCCGTCTGTTTGTTTGTTTCTTGGGACCCTTGAAAGGGAAGTCC
>NW_015242885.1:0-587 GCF_001447785.1 Gekko japonicus | reverse complement strand
TGGGGAGAGGTTGTCCTGCAGGATCTGAGGGGCATAACCCCACTCCTGCTGGGGCTGTTGGGCTGCTACAACCATCCTGGGGGTGCCCCGCCCTGTCCTGGAGCAGCTGGTGTCTTTGGCCCAGTGGAATGGGTCCCCTCTGGCCTCCACCGCTGCCCCCATGCCGCAACCACGCACAGATGCATGAGGAAGTCTCCGCTGAGGGTGAGTGATTCAGCCACCTCTCTGAATCAGAAATATGGAATTATCCGTTCACACCCAAAGTAGCGATGCACCAGGAGGATTAAAGCAACGATCCAGGCAAGCTGACAGGAAACAGGCATAGCCAGAACAGGGACTCATGCAGAGAGAAAGAGAGAGTGTTCTCTGAGGGTAGATCCTTCTTCATCTCTGCAGGAGGTGACCCAATCCCAGCCAGTTCAATGCTGTGGGAGGATCATCTATCCTCAGTGCAGGTTTATTAGAGAGTGAAACCAGAGCAATGATCAGACAGAGATGCAGCAGGCAGCTTCCTCCAGAGCTGAACACTCGGCACCAGTAGATGGATAGAGAGTTCCAACACAGAGAGAGCCAGTTTGGTGTAGTGG
>NW_015242884.1:0-587 GCF_001447785.1 Gekko japonicus | reverse complement strand
TGTAAACTCTCATCCTCTATGGTCTGTTTAAGGCAGTGTCTCTCAATTACAACAAACTCTATGAGGGAGAAATGCTACTCCATCGACATGAATTCCGCTCGTTGTCCAAAGGCCAACAGTGTCGAAGATAAAATTGCTCATACAAGCATAGGAGTGATATCTTGAAAAGCTGAGGATAAAGACTTGCTGCTTTTTATCAGAATCTTTCCGGAATGACATCCATTTGACGTCATATTTTCTGACAAGTTGTCATGTCTCAATCTACAGTAACAGAAATATCTGACATATCAGACCCCCGGCCTTGATCTGTCATGTTTGGACAATGACAGAACACACAACAGGTCCCATCTTCTGTCCTGAAAGTTATTATATGAGAACATGCGCCCAGCTGGTCACATGGAATTGATAATGCTTATATTCTGATACGTGGCCATCGAGGCCTTTGGATAGAAAATGACGGCCTCAGTTCAGAGCACATTAGTCATGTTTACATCAGATTTTTCTCATGTTTTAGCCATAAGTCACAACCGACATCGTGACCTTGTAGGGTTTTCAGGCCAAGAGATGTTCTGAGGTGGTTTGCCATT
>NW_015242883.1:0-587 GCF_001447785.1 Gekko japonicus | reverse complement strand
TCAGCTTAGAGGGAACACTGTACCTGACCCAATGCTGACAAGCAGTTTGCTCACAGCTGAAACACTGAGGGTGAAACAGCCAGCGCAGGGCCAAGTGCACGGGCAGTCTGAGCGGTGCGACTTCCAGGCAACAGTGCAAGAGGTTGCGTTCTCAAGTGTGTGCAGTCTGTGCAGCCACTTGAAATGGAAAATGAACTGTCCCTCTAGCCAATTTGAAGGCTATCCTTTTAACAGGTGGGAAGACAGCAGTCTCTGTAAGCAAGGGGTAGGGAACGGGTTGAGCAGCTCTAGTGAGCAAGGCCTCTTCCATGTGAACAGGGCATGTGAATGTGTGAGTTATGAGGTCCAGTTCAGAGGCACATTATCAGCCTTCGGTCTGAAGCATTTGCATGTCTTTATGGTTACGTCACCTCTCTGCTAAAATTGTTAAGAAATTCAGTGCATGTTGGCCCGTGGCAGGAGATCTCTGGAATGGCAGAGAGTTCTCACATAAACCCCAATACGTTTCTTTATAAGACAGGAACAGTATATACACAGTAAGAAAATACGTAATCTCGGTCTTAATGAACCCACTGAATGGAACGGGC
>NW_015242882.1:0-587 GCF_001447785.1 Gekko japonicus | reverse complement strand
CCAAGGGGTATGGGGTGGAGTGGACAAGCTGTCACAAATGCAGAGCTAGGAAGACAGAAAAGCCACAGGGGAGAGGGGCTGTCCTCAGAGACAGGGAGCCATTGACTGAACTGGCTGCCATTCATTCTAGTCCTTGTCTCATACAGACAATAGGCCTGCCAGGAGGGAAGGAATCTGCTCATTAAAATGATCCTAGATTACTGGGGCCCAGTGGTGAAAGAGGAGGGCTTTGACCAAGAATGGTGAGCAGAAAGGGAAGATGAAGGGGCAACCAGTTTCTGTGAGAGAATTAAGGTCTGGATACCAGTCTAGGGCCAGACTCCAAGCCGATGGATGAAGAAAGCCCAGAAAGAAAAGATGCCAAGCAGAGGAGTGTGAAAAATAGGGTGATGAAGTGACCTGGGAAAGATGAAGGTTCTCTTGGTTGGGTGACTGAAACATTTAAAGACACTCTGATGAATATCAAATGTTCCTTGTTCTGGGACACATCAAGAGTGACTGTACTGTTTTCGATAAACAAAACAGTTAAATCTTTTTGAGTCAATGATGAATAATAATAAGAGTAGGTTTTTGTACCCTGCTTTTCT
>NW_015242881.1:0-587 GCF_001447785.1 Gekko japonicus | reverse complement strand
TTTCCTGCCCGTGTGACCCAGGCCTTTGTAAGACAAAATGTGAAATTCCTTCTAGGTACAGTCTGATTGCGACAGAGGTAAAAATAAAAGCATCCACCAAGTAAAGTAGCATCAAAATGAAAAACTTTAAAAAAAAAATCTCCACAGCCAACTTGACTGCAGGAATACACACTCTCGACTCGATGAATTCTTAATACAGCAATGTTGACAGATATAGGATTCAAGGGATGCCCATATAATGAAGGCATAAAAAATGTCATGAAATCTCTGATTAACACTGCCCAAGTCATTAGCTCATCTGTCTTCAAAATATTGTCCACAGGGCCATCACTCAACCGTTTGTCAGGACCCAACCCTCTATAAAAGGGGGAAATGAAGACAGAAAGAGATAGTGCCCGTTTTGTTTTGGGAAGGGGACAGGTGGGTGACAAACATAACATACTCCTGAATCCTTCAAAGATAAATGCCTCTATAAGTCACATTGTTGACTACATAGGACTGATGTATATAAACATGTGCTCTGATCCTCCTGTCCTTTGTGAAAGCTGAACTGTGGGTTACAGTCAGCTTTTCTGCTGGAGACAAAG